>NC_135564.1:5585360-5730360 GCF_964340395.1 Glandiceps talaboti | reverse complement strand
TTTAACATAACACCCACTAACATAGGATATGTCTGTCAATAATACTAACCGACGTAAGGATCTGCGCATTTTGTTCCACAAGCTGTAATGCAGCATCTCTGCTCACCGGGACATTCAGGGTCGTGGTTACATTCCAAAGAACACGTTCCCATTTCGGGAATCGGAGGACATTCACCGGGTTTGTCTGCAACTGTGACGTAAGAACAGAGTCGAGTTATTAGTAAAATACGAGAGTGAAAATCAAGCTTTCAGCTATAGACAGACAAACTAACACATATTGTCATATTGACATGTTACTACAAGATGTCGATGTAATTACAATCGCAGTAGGGCGACATTTCTGCAAGTCAGTTTTCTCCAGCGTGTATTTTGTAGACTTACGTGATCTTCCAATTTAAATGTTGGGGACTTTCATTGTTCACACTGTCTTCATACAAAGGTAGTTATTGTATATCTGCATAACCATGGCAACAGTACAGTATCACCCACCGTCACTTCTACTTAGACTATCACACTGGACAACAATAGTTTTAGTTTGTCTTTTAAGTTATATCTGAGCGTTTGTTTTCGACTGTAACACTACTCGTACAGGTGTATGTTGAAAGACAGTTCCATTTTAAAGAAACAAATTTAAGTCAACATATTTATCTCTGTGAATTAATATAATAGCATTATTAGATTTACATTTGATGATTTTTTCTACATATATCAGATTTAGATAAATTAAACTATTTCTGGAAATAAAGAAAGCAAATGTACATCAGGAATTAATTCATTCGTCATAATCAGTGCAATAAGATTAAAATTTGATTTACTTTAATATTGTTAGTGTTTGCTATTTTTGCTGTCATCTATTTAAAAAACACATTTTGTTATCTCTATACGAAATGTTGTAATACATACACGGAGAGACCGTTGTTGTTGGTGGTACTGTTGGAGGGGCAGGCCTTGGGTTCTCTATAATTCCAGTATTACAATAGTCTTTTTCATTGCAGCAAATTGACACAGTTTGGAAACCCGATCTTCCCGATGACAATGGCAATGACACACATAGTTGTGGATTGACTGCCAGGATGTCAAGGTCAAGACATCGGAAAGAATACGTCTCCCTTCCACCAATCACGAACTTCTCTCCAAAACAGCTTCCATCAGTCTCACATGTATTGTCTCTTGAGTTGCATTCGTTGCAATAACACTTCACTAGAATTCAAACATAAAAAAAACTGTATATTAAACTCATAAGTAAAACGCGTTATAAGTAGAACGCGTTACACCATGCGCAAGCCAGGATGTACACGTTAGGATAATGTACATCTACGCCATTGATTCCTAGGTGCTTGAAATATGAACCAAACTATTAATATCATTATTATTTTCAGCATTTTTTTCTTAAAATGAAGCTTATATATCAATTATTCTCCAAATATTGTTCATCAATCAACTGGAGTACACTCGTGACCTCAAGGTTTTGTTCCTAGACACATTTTCAACACGTAGTGATAAGGACCCTTATGTCACTTGTATGTCTTCCCTGGCTGAACGAAGAAAAATATTGGGGAATAATATCTAATTATAACTACATTGTATTTGCCATGTCCTTCTTTTTGTGTTATCGCCCGTTTCCTAGTATATAGTCATATCCACTTCCTTCCCATCTTCCCAGCCTTCCTCCCTTCTCCCAACATGCATGACAGTGACAGTACACAGATACGTGAATACTTACGAGGACTTTGATCATCCTGGGTAGTCGTTGTCGGTGCTACTGTAGTGCTTGGTTCGCCACGACACGACCCCTCAGTTAGTGTGACGTCATCAATAGCCATGTTCGTGAATGGCCAACCAGAATGAACAGTTTCAAAAACAACCTGACAAAATAGAAAATATTAAGAAATCATTGATGATAAACATTCGGTTGTGGTATTCAGCATTATATGCTGCAAAAACTATCCAAATAATTCATCGAATATCTGATAAAAAAATCACTGCGTCTTCATCACATCCGAGATCTGACGTCACTTGTGACCAATAGTCGAAACTTGGGATAGATATGCGTAGTGATCGCGATCTGACCGTGACGCTTTGTTTAAAAACACAGAAAAAGCGGTTCACCCCAACATGATGTTTATCTGACGACTACTGAGAGGTCAGAGGTCACTGTCTTCAGGCAATTATCAAAGTTTGAAATAACAGTTTTCAAATAATTATAAGAAACGTTTTACCGTCTTATCACATAAATTCACAAATTCTCTTTACAATTTGAAATTTGTATTTACCTGGTACGACGCTCCAATTTGACTGTCAACCTCAACTTCGCTTAGGTGCCACTTTCTTTCATTGCATATTGGACGCGACCACACAGGTCTTCCAAGTCTTTCGTTTTCCAAGGTATAAACATTCAAGCGTGATTGATAATGTCCCTCGCCGCTGGTGGCGCAATGATAGTAGAATTTCAAACACTGTTCAGATGTGGAACTTGTGTAGCTAGGTGATACTAGTCTAGCTTTGGCACGGCTTGCTGACCCTGAAGACGGTCGTCCGGGTATGTTACCATCTCCAGCATGGGCTAACATATAATGACCTGGAAGGAGACGGTTCATGCATTAGTGGAAAGTACTACATATATTATTAAAATATACACATTTACAACTTTAAAGAGGAGCGCAACTTCAGGAAATTAAGTCATTTTCATAAACTATGGGTTCTTGAGAGTCACTTCATGACGTTACATCACCTACAATCACTTGCAATTTCATAGAAATATCAAATTGATCTTGTGCCTTTATAGGGTATCTTTGCTGTTGGACATTGCATCATGGGAGTCAGCAGAAATAATATATTCAAGTTTCACAATGAATATTCAAGTGATATGTTTTACACTAAAGGGTATAGGCACTCAGGGACTAATGAATATTCAGTGTTCAACTTGAATATATTATTTCTGCTGACTCCCATCATGCATTTGTCCCCAGCAAAGATACCCTATAAAGGCACGAGATCAACTTGATGTTTCTCTGAAATCGCAAGTAATTGTAGGTGATGTAACATCATGAAATGATTCTCCAGAAGTCGTAGTTTATGTCTATGTCTCTATTTGATTTCCTGGAGTGGTGTTCGCCTTTCAACAATGATGCTGGAAATACCAATATTTACATCTACAATATCTTCAAACCGTAGAAATTCGTCAAATGTATTGTCTAAGTGATATTGACGTCATAATACCTGCTTGGTACACATTAGCTTGACTTGGTCCAAATAAACCAGAATAGCCTGTCCTTCTTCTCCAATCAAATTCATCACTTTGGTCTTGGTTATACCCACATATAGTTTCTTCTTCAAAATCACATGACACAGAATTGGATCCTACATCTAGAAAGAGTTAAAGTTAGAACTGACGTTAGCAAGGTTTATGGGATGTAAACTACAAACTGCCAATTTATGCATCACTAGTAATACCTTAGTCTTAAATGTGCAGCATAGACTTGTGTCGAGTATTACACGTCACTGTTTTGTCTAGTCCTGTCATTGTCTGGAATCGGATCACGAGTTTGGTTTATTTACCTTTCATAAGGTGACCTTTTCCAGACTCATCGGTCAAATCTATAGTGTATAGCTTTACACAGTGTTAATGTTTAGAAAAGAACTTACGTCAGTATCCATTCATCAGTATGTACTGTAGTATTGAAGGGGAACAGACGGCTATTATTATTTTAGCGCCTTTTTTTTTTTTACGTTAAGGGGACCTAGAGCAATCATATTCTCTAATCCATTATCACGTGACTTCTTCAGAATCAACGATTGATACAGCTTCGAAGAGGTCTGCTGTACACTGGGACAAGACATTGTGGGAAATAAACAAAGGTAGGAGTTTCACATCTTAAAACAATGACTTTAGGATAGTTTGGACTCAGACCACTATTTTGGTGGGCCGAGGTTTGGACATGGGTTTAACATATGTGAGGATCCTGACTTTATCTATTTCCCATGATGCCTCACCCCAGTGTACAACAGGTCAACTCTAGGCCAAATTTGTTAATTTCCATGGCTTTATTTTAGAGAAGCTGCACACTGCAGGGTTAGTAAACATAATTTTTTTAAATAGAGGTCAAGTGTTATCAAAGTCAAGTCATTTTAGAATCCAATATGGCCACTGAACACTGTGACCGTGTTAACTCTATGGGGAAATAACAGATTGACTATTCTCTTGAAAACAAGATGGTGGAACCCAAATTTCTTTTATTATTTCAAAAGAACAAGAAGAATTGAAGAACTTTGATTTTTCGGTGAAATTCGTCCCCATGCCACATTCTAATAAGGTACATTAATCTCTACAAAATATATGACGCCATAGAATTACCTGTCTCTAAGTTTAAATCCCATTGGTCTGCTTGGTATGTACCAGTAAATGACGTCACTGTTCCAAAATGCTGCTCTAAGTATTTGAGAAGTCCTGCTGTGTTTCCACCTCCTCGGTCGTCACCGTAACCTCTCGGTAAGTCACGTCGTCTTTCGAGTTGAATCACGCGGCCATCTTGATAAACGACGTCACTATCGGCAAGATAATATGAAATCTGTATGGTTGAAGGAAAGAGAAGTGACAATAACTATTATGATTTGGTTTTCTTTCCTATTGAACTTTCGTAGATGCAGTGTTATCTGTTACTTTCGATGAAAACTGTATCGGCTACATAGAGCTAATTACTGATAGTACGGACAAGTAAGAAGACTTATTTAATTACTTGTCTGAACTGATAGCTAACATAAACAAGATTTACACCATCGACATGTTACCAATATCCGTCACGGTCATAATTTGTCGTGTAGTCTAAGTCACTTTTAGTCTGTTTACGGCGCTTACAGTATATTCCATTAATCTCTCATATCTCGAGGTACGGAAGATTAATTAAACGGAATATATCGTAAGCACCGTAAACAGACTAAATCCCTTTCGATTCCCATTATGAAAATATAAGCACACAAATATATCAGTCTATTATTCCGTTAGTCACTTACTCATACCAAATCAGTCAATCAATCTGTCTTTATTTCCAGCTACTATACATATATATAAACACATATGCATTCTAGCGATCGTCATTATGTATAAATTGGTTCACTCATTTACAATTTGGGGTTCTGTCTGTCTGTCTGTTTGTCTGTCTGTCTGTCTGTCCGTCCGTCCGTCTCTTTATCAAACCTTTCATCGATCTGTTAATACGTATACGACCCTTGGCTTCCAAATTTATCTGGCAAAAATTCAACATTATGGTAAAATGATATTACCATTTTTAAACCCCCTACCTCTTCCCACCCAGTTTTCATGATATTAAAAGTTTCGGTTCTGTTACTTACCAAAACAATTTTCTCCACAATAACATTTGGCTCACTAAAGTTCAGAATCCATCTGACAGGTTCATAGGAAGTGAACACGAGGACAATAGGTTTTCCGCTGCCACGTCCGTGGACATCAACACGTGTAGTACTGGCACTGTGGTGTGGACTGCTTCCTTCATAGTTAGAAATCACGTGTAACTCATACGTTGGATTCTCACCAATACAGCTGAAGACTTTATATCCACCGGTACTCTGACCCCCTCGGAATGAGTACGTTGCCATGGCATTATCTGTGTCTGCTTCAATCTCACAGCCATTGACATTTGCTGGAATTATAATTTAAATATGTTTTTATTATTCGAAGACCAGCATTGATATACATCACACATACCAAATTGAATATACTACTGTCTATGTCAAAGGCAGTATATAGACCGTGTATATAATATACCACTGTCTATGGTCAATGTCGATATATACATAGACGTTATCTATAATATACCGTTGTCTATAGTGAAAGTCATTGTCTATTATAATATACTATTGTCAAAGTCGGTATATACATATACATCGTCTATAAGTATAATATACCATCGTCTATAGTTAAAGTCGGTAAATATGTAGACATTGTCTATAGTACTTACGTAAACATGAACATTTGGAGTAATCGGCACTGGTACACTGACAGATGCCATCAACGCACTGCTGACGTAATGGGTTGTTTGTATGGAAACAAAATCCTCCACCAACGAAGTCTCGACAAGATTCTGACCCAGCAACTCCCTGACATTCTCCCACTACATCGGCAAATGAAGACCCGCTAAAAACAACCACTGTGACGAAAAAAAGAGAACAAACCGTGTTAACTTACGCAATGACATAATCGCTTTACGTGCAGTATGTATGTAGGGACCCGACCCGTAATCTCTGCCAGTGTCGCGATTCATAATTTCGTCCCCATTCAGTAATTAGATATTTCACTATAGAATCGTTACAATTAGTAGATGTCCAATATGAAGTATGGTGTATTACAGAAGTATTCGTGGGGGGGGGGGGTGCCAACTTGAAGACGATGAAACATAGAGTGTAAGAATTACATATACGGTAAACTTGTGGGCGTTACCTTTATTTCCAAAATAGTATTAGTTGTTAGTATTAGAGTCGAGAGTCGTATGACAAGGTTTTCTGTTCAATAAATAACCTAACCACAAATTATGCGTCATAGTTTGTTTTACTTTCAAAAATGGTTCTTGCTGTCCTTATTTTAGTTTCCTCACAGGGTGTGAGGGAATTTATCGGATTTCTCAATAATAACCCCGGAAAATAACTCAACACACGTGACACTATAGACTAGTGGTATCCGTGGTGTCTTTCGATATGCCTTGTAATATCGATGTGCCCGAAAACGAAAAGAGAATCTTATCGACATGATTCGATACTAAGGCTTTAGAGTACGAATATACACCGTATATCTCTCAAAGGTACACGGGATTTAATGAAAACGGCGTCAATGCATCGTTGTACTCTTTGAACCATGCGGCTAATCAATCCACGTGCGACGTGCCCTCAGCGTCAGAGGAAACCGTTCAAGCTTGCGGGAAAAAAACACGTTTTAACTTAGTTTGTAACAAACACGTTTTAGCGTGATTTTCAGCGATGGCCTATATTTCTACTTTCATGGGGAATACCCTGAGTTATGCATATCCAAATATTAATCACTATGTAAAATATATGCCGAACGGACAAGTACTCGTCTATCAGAGGCACCTTATATAACAAAACACAGAATTTATGAAGGAAAGCTGAAATGACTTACCTGCAATGGTTAAACTGAGTACTATGTATCTGGAGCTATCCATGACTGCTTACAGTATACAGACCACTCAATGATATCCTGCAAAATCAAAAGTATCTTGGTTTTTATAGTCACAGACTTCCGGTTGTTTGTCTGGCGTTTATACCCTTCTTTGACCCCGGGACTTTGACCTTTGTTCCGCTCTTCGCCGAAATCACGCCACGATAATGTTTAGCTGATAGGGTATTTACCACGAACTCCGTCAATGATCACCAAAGAACAATAGCCAAAACAACTTATGCGTCCTGATTTCCAAGTAAGACCGCTGTGACCGGAAAGTGTATGGTTCGCCCAATACAACTATACAAGAAAAGTTTTATGTGTATCAATACACGTTCTCGTACACGTTAATTACAAACTATTGCATCTTTTATTTGATAAAAACTCGAGACTCGTAAAATGCACATCGTCGTATTAAAACTACAGCCTCTTTTACGGCACCGTCCAAGACGCGCCACAAGAGGTGATACATCAGTGATTAGGTGATACATATTTCGTTGCTTCAACAGAAATACATTGTGATCTGGCTGATGAGAATGTCAAATCAAATCATTCGCAGAACCAACCGAACGTAGTGAAATCTGCCACTCGTGGACCAGCCTAGTCTTTTCAACCCATATATAACATGAACATATCACTTATCCAAGAAACGTATGGTCTATCCCAACCTATCTTTCAAGGTAGACTTGAAATTAATTAACATATATGTATATATATATATATATATATATATATATATATATATATATATATATATATATATATATATATATATATATATATACACACACACACACACATATATATATATATATATATATATATATATATATATATATATATATATATATATATATATATATATATATATATATATAACTCGGTGAGTATCAATCTGCTAAGACAGTGCTCTATACCGCAGTGGCAGAGCGTAATAGTACTACCAAAAAAAAAAAAAAAAAAAAATATATATATATATATATATATATATATATATATATATATATATATATATATATATATATATATATATATATATATATATAGCATATAGCATATAGCATATAGCATATTGTATATATATTGTTTACGATGTTGGTGATATAGCATTCTATCTGCTGTGATATTAATAAGTCTAGTCTCAAGGATAATGAACCCAGAACTACTTCCGCTTTTTGTGATACTTGGAAAAGTGCCATCAAAGAAAGGCAGTTTGGGACATGTCAGTTCTATGGGTTGGAATGATTGGTCCACGAGTGGCAGATTTCACTATGTTCGGTTGGTTCTGCGAATGATTTGATTTGAAATTCTCACCAGCCAGATCACAATGTATTTCTGTTGAAGCAACGAAATATGTATCACCTAATCACTGATGTATCAATGTATCACCTCTTGTGGCGCGTATTGGATGGTGCCGTAAAAGAGGCTATAGTTTACGACGATGTGATTTTAATGTATGAAACTCATTTTATCTCGAGTTTTTATAAAAGAATGTGAGTAATTTACATAGCGTTCCAAATATATAAGCGCGAGAGAGTACCACATGTTTTTTTGCTTTTTTTTGCTCAAGTTCTCTGTGTATTTGATGAAAGTAAGTGTATTTGATGAAGTTAATAAAATTTAACTTGGGTTACGCCTCGTTCAGTTTTGATCTCTGAACTGTTTAATATGCATGTTACCATTATGCTACAAACAGTATTATGCTTCATGTGGTTTTAATATAACACCATTTATTCCAATATTTTCCTGTCATGCTACGTTGAGGCGTGTAATGGGGAATGGGACCGACGCACACAGATGTTGTTGTGCCAATGTTTACAATGAATACTGAAAATTGCGGCATTTTATGATTATTGACAGTTCTTGTAGAAGCTGTTTGTTCAAGTTGATGTCCAATAGCTATCCTTACATGCTGTCCCTGTGTACGTATACGATATAGATACGACAGTACCTAAGGCTGTGTTTTGTTTGATGACAATGCTAGTGTAAATCAGATAAAAGGTGTTCTCGGAAATGGGACATCTTTCCAAGAACCGCGGTCGACTGAACTATTCCATAGGGGTGACGTCAAAACAGGTGACACGGTGAGTTGACCGCTTTATCGACATCTACCCTATAACCACAGGAGTGTATCTATCCGACTATTCACGTGATACAATTTTGTGTCAGTGTAAAACCCTAAAATGAAATAGTTTACTATAAATGTATTTAGTGTAACATGCACGGGTTGATAATTCAACGACTGTGGTATAACAAATGCCGATGTTACATAATTGTCTTGTACAGTAGGCTGTATTCACCATTGAAGCTACCAGTTGGGATCAGTGAGCAACTGACATTATAACGACACTTCGTTGAACAATTACAAAGGTTTGAAAGGTGTGTCAACGTCAACATTGCTTAAACTTTCATTTCGCTTCAACACTGTGTGCGACGATCTATACGGAAATGTCATTTTTTAGACGGAAAAGACTCTACAAATTATTTGCTGGTGTCGGTTTCTTGTGTCTAATATACACAGTGGTGTTTACAAATTACGTGTTACCAAATGGTAAACAAAAAAGTGAATTTACTCAGGGTAAGTACGTGAATGTAAAACCGGAAGTTGATGATATTGTCGGTATAAATGTCTTCAAACCAAGAGTTCTTTCACGCAAGGACAACTATATCGCTGATGAGCTTCATACGAGCAAAGAGAAAGACGAAATTAGCCAGCGTGTACAAATAACACACACCCACGTCAATATTTCTCAGTATCCGTATGAAGTGGATAGGTGTCCAGTTTGTTACGGCACATCGGTGTGTGATCTAGTAGAGGACGGACACATAACACTTAACACTTCTAACATAGCCAACGACAATCCCGGTGGAAAAGATACCTACTCCGGACATTTCAACTCGCTTAAAATTGTCGGCAAAGGATTTCTAACCAATCTTGAAGTGAAAAAGTTTTACGGGTTTCTCGCAAATTGCTACACAAATTTGAACAAAGACTCTGTGACTGATAACCATGCGACTGGTATTGGCAAAAAGTGTAAATTTTTTGAGGAACTCGTTAACTCATTTCGGTCAAATGAAATAGGAACCTCAAATTACGCAGGTTTCAGAAAATCGAACGAGCAATACTCGTTTGGCAAAAGGTGAGTACTAGCTATAGTATGTGGTATGGTATTTTACTCCGAATACTGTAATTTGTTCTAATAGTATACACAGTATCATGAAGTATCTCTTTCAAAATGGCGTTTATTGCTTAGGGCTGCGTAAAAAAATACATGTCTTAAAAGCCACTGTAGATATATAATTGATAATTTTTCTTAGCAATGTTTGCTAGTAGGATATACTGCAATTTGAGAACTTTATAGTCCCTAGATTAACAAAGGATTTCATGAAGTCTGTGTCTATTATTCATCGTCCCTCTGTCTCTCTGTCTCTCTACGGCATAGTCTGTCATGATATATGCAAAGATCTGCAAACATGCATGTACAGAAGTCGACATTTCGTACACGAAGTTGCTGTCGTATAGTACAGAAATAGTTGATTATTTTTTCTGTTCTTATCGAAACACTACTTGTTTTTTTACAGATGTCTTTGATCTGGGGACCTATTACAAATTTCACTAAGAATATCCATGAAGTTATTATACCATTATTATTCTGCAATGTTTTGTCATATATAACTCTGTGGTAGGGTGTTGTAGTGGCGTGATTCTATTGTAGTTTAGAAATGGCAGCGACAGACGGGAATACAAAGGGGACTCCCCAGAGAGATTGTATTATGCTCTATAGGGGTAATGGATGTCACGTGACTGACTGATGCACCAATGTACACAGGCCTGTATATCACACCGCCTCTACCTTACCGTGAGAATGAGGACAGGTTGCGTCAATAGGGAACTTGCAAACTCGCCATGTTGAATGTTGCATCATGGGAAAAGTGATAATAATTACTAATCAATTAGTATTGTCACAATGTTGATACATTGTTTATAACCACGAATTCATAGTCGGACCCTGACAATCATTGTGGGAGGTTAATATTATCAGTAGCTCCAGATTAGGTATTATGATGACCACAGATAATCCCACAGTCCTTTGCGTCTGAGCATGCTCAGTCTGGATTGCAAGTTCCCTATTGGAGTATAGTATATTTCCACATCTGTGTATGACACATACTTGGTCTTCTATATTTTTTGTAAATCTTTATCATTATCTTTGTGGTGAAATATAGTTTAATTCATATCACTTTCTGGTTATATCACAACGGGTAACACTGAAGTAAAACACTTTCTCTATGTGCTACACTTGTTTATACATGTAGCAGTCATACCAAGTGTAAAAATGAACTCTTTCAATCGGTTTATTTGCAACTGTTGTACACCCCTATATATATATATATAACATGTGGACTTTCTAACGTGGTCAATTAGCAAATGAAACAGTATACTTTACTTTACACGTGATATGGATGATATAAACAATTGTGGTACATACAGAAAACGATTTCAAGCTATAAAATACCCACGTGGAGGTAAATTGTATTATGTTATATTCATAACGGATCATAAAAGTCAATTTACGGAGCGAGAGAGATAGTAATCCCCGAGGTTTACTTCACGATACAACGTGCTCTAATCGTTTTCTATCCTCAACTGTGAGTTTCAACATATAGGTATACATTCATGAAATATGTATCAAACAAACCCTACCATGTATCAGTGCTCGCCACGCTTCAAAGTATGACATTCAAACCCAGTGGGAATAACTGGATATTTAAAGTCGTGAAAATCAACTGATATTCAAACTGAGCTGCACTTTAAATATTTTAACAATCCACTGGGAAACTGTAAATTGTACCTAAAGAAATGCTCTGTTCTCGTTCCGCCAAAAGATCGCGGTAAACGGTCGACATGTTCACACAGGTTGATATATCTGCGAGTGAATTTTCTCCTGCCGTATAGGATCTGGCTTATTAATGCCCTAATGATTTGATTTATACCAGCTACTCTTCATTATATCATTTTAGATCGATAACTTCCAAGTTTTGCATGTCACAGAGATTTCTGGATACTGTATGGAAAGTATATCAAGTAAAGGAACCTACTACTACACCGGCAGTGACAATAATATCCCACCTAATCACAGCATTTATCTTAAATCCTGATGCTTTATTATTAAAGGTATGTATGTCTCTAGAATTATCGGAAATTCACAAGTGGTAAGGAATGATGACATTGAAGCATGGCAGACATCACATAGTTTTGCACACACACACACACACACACACACACACACACACACACACACACACACACACACGTACACACGCGTTTTCGCAAGTTTGAAACATTGTACTTGTAAAAGTGAACATTTAACAATCTCTAGAATTATCAGAAACTGTTAACGTTCACTTTTATAAATACTACGTTGAAAACTTGTTCAAAGTTGTGCACTATGAGATGTGTCACACCCATTTATTACCATGGTCAATGTCACGGTGTATACTTTCTGTATTGGCACTTGAGACACACACACACACACACACACAAACACAAACACACACACACTCACATATACGTTCGTATATCTCTACCCCCCCCTCTCTCTCTCTCTCTCTCTCTCTCTCTCTCTCTCTCTCTCTCTCTCTCTCTCTCTCTCTCTCTCTCTCTCATGTTTCAGTACAGTGTAGATGAATGACTGATCATGATGAATAGACGGAGGAAGTCAGACATGTTTTATACCATGCATAGTTTAACATACTGTACAATAAAACTGTGATGAATATTCACGTGTGTATGCATACCATCAATATATATAAATCTCTTCTCTTTTTTCCAGTTCTTTTCATCGTTTGACAAAATTTTTTGGCCATTTCCAAGATATTTTGGTGAATGTGGTAATGTGATTATTACTGAAGACGCGGGGGCACCTTTGTATCAATCTTTCAAAGCAGATTGGAAAGAACGAGCACGTCTTGCGTTACGACTATTAGATATGATCTACGCCCTCCAGCGACTCAGCAGTGATTGGCTACTTTTACCGACTAATATGAATGTACATAATTTTGTTGTCGCGCCCTCGGGAAGACTTGTAATGCTAAATTTGGACGATATTGTCATATTGGATAAAAGTGAAACAGATCAAGGTATGAAATTGTTCTGTGCTATCAGTAATTATCTCATCAATTTGTCACGTTCGATACGACTTCCCCCTTGAAAATCATTGAACGAACCAGGTCATGTTTTTGTAAAAAAATTTCAGCGAAACAGAAAAGGTATTTTGGATTACTAGACTGATAGAAATATTTTGGTGTCTAATAGAGGATTAACAGAAATCCAACAAAATTCGAGTTGTGTGTGGGAGTTTATTATTACATATCGGACTCCGTGACGACAATCTTTATTAGTTAACGATACCGCTGTTGGCGTTCCGATTTATAAAAGAACGGATCTGTTTTCCTCTAGCTGCTGTTTCAGTAGAAGTCACGATTAGGAGATATCCCAACCAGTATTATACGCAATATAAATAGTTTAAATGGCACAATTTATATGTATGTTTCGGTACATATAGACGATGTGTGCCATTGCGCATATCAATAAAGAATCCATGAGGTCCAACAGATAGAGTGCCTGGATCTTACATTAAATAAAAACCACTATAATGAAAGTAAAAAAAAATCTAATAAACAAAACCTCGTGAATTAGCACCCGAAGTCAAAACCACAGAGAATTTGAAATCAATGTGTGACCATGGAAATATTGATTAAGTAACATCGCTTATAAACTTATATCTTTATGGTTCGATTTAATTTATCATTTTTCTTACTATAGTAACCTAATAAGTAACTAAATATCAAGAATTTTTGAATTTTTCAAAAGACGTGTTCATCCCAGTTTACACGCAGGCATCCCTGCTCACATGTTTATAATAGTTTCCGTCACAGCTTATACTAGGACGGCATGCGCACATGATACGCGCCAAGGGTGCGCTAACACGCATAACTTCAGGATGATTTCAAAAGACCTCCCAGCGTAGGCCCGGTTGGCCAAGTCTCCTAAGGGTCTTGACGCAAAGGTAACACCCCCAAATGGTTAATCATAGATTGTCGTACACAGATCTCATTAACTGATATTTACATGTGTCTCTCTCAATTAATTGCAGCATACTGGGGACAAAACAAAACTGTTCAGCTGAAATACCTTGGAGGAAAACCTTGCAATCATGATTGTTTAACGGAGTTTTCCATGAACTTGGCAACTGAACCAGAAAAATATTGCCCTCTCGTGATGGAGTATGCCGATTTCTCGTATGCGTCTGCTTGTCTCGAACTTTTCACAGATCATGGACAAGCAAGTAGAATAGATAAAAGCCAAAACTTATTGAGCAATATATCCATTGAGACAGGTGAATAACAATACTTGGGCTATTCACAGAGAAAGTGAAACAGACAGACAGACAGACAGACAGACAGACAGACAGACAGACAGACAGACAGACAGACAGACAGACAAACAAACAAACAGACTAGACAGCCATCCAGTCAGCCAGCCAGTCACCTAGACAGACTAGACATACAGACAAACAGCTAGAGCCACCCTACACAGACACATACATGCATGCATGCATACATACATACATACATACATACATACATACATACATACATACATACATACATACATACATACATACATACATACACACACACACATACACACATACATACATACATACATACATACATACCCGTGCGCACAGAGGGATAAACAATGATAAAAGTGTTCGCTTGCCAACGTTTATGTTCACTGTGGTTTTGTTTCTTTTTTTCAGGTGGATTATTACATGACCCACCAGGCGAAATTAAAAATAGATTAACCTATGCAATATCAAAATGTATTAAAGAGACAGTACGAGGTGAAAGGTTGGACGCTGTTGAATCTATTCGACGGACTTTGCAATTTTAAAATTTAGGACGTCTTCCACTTCAATTTTATCATTTACATTTTGACTATTATTATATTAATAATGGTCTTGATTTTTAGTTTTCATTGAGTTATGTTGATAAAATCGACTTCTAAATTCAAGTTTTGTACAGGTCATGGTCTTGACCGCGATGTGTGTGGTATCCAATGAATAATTAAAAAGCGGTGTACACGGATTCCGAATGTTTGGAGGGAAGAGAGAGAGAGAGAGAGAGAGAGAGAGAGAGAGAGAGAGAGAGAGAGAGAGAGAGAGAGAGAGAGAGAGAGAGAGAGAGAGAGAGAGAGAGAGAGAGAGAGAGAGAGAGAGAGAGAGAGAGAGAGAGAGAGAGAGAGAGAGAGAGAGAGAGAGAGAGAGAGAGAGAGAGAGAGAGAGAGAGAGAGAGAGAGAGAGAGAGAGAGAGACCCGCCTATATTGGCTTCAAAGTTGGGATTTGGTGGAACTTGGAAGGACGAGAAAAGTCTCTAATTAAGAGATGGCTTTGGCGCGCATTTCAGCAAGATGGGAAATCAAAGGGGAGGATACCGAAAAAATGACACTCTTTATTTAGCACAAAAAGATATTCGAGTTCTATGTGATTTACCTAATGAAAGAAAAAATAAATCCCAGGAAGAAAACATCCCACTAAGAAAATCTTCATTTATAAATCACGTGAACGCAATTCCTAACGGCTGAACATTCATGGCATGGGATTACAAACATATCCTTATCTGCAAAGCATGCACAGGTATTAAGTCTCTATTAAGTATGAAATACTGCACTGGAGGGTATGTGTTTTCTGTAACAGTTCCAGTTTTCGAGGGTCCCGGCTGTTTAACAAGCACGCCCTCAACGATTACTCCTGTCATCAAGCCTGAAGGTCATAGGTCACGTAATCTGCCATTTTGACGGTGTGTGGTATACAAAAAAATTGACAAGTAAGTAGAGAATCCACTTTCATCCGTGCATCACAGTGTGTTCATTCATATTTTTTGATCTGTAAAAGTGTCACCAATAGCATAAGAGAAGTTTAAGCGATCATTTATTGCTGTAAACGTGGGCGAGTCCGAAAATTTTGCCATTGAAGGTATCTGTTTCATGCTCGTCACGTTACTGACTGTTGTACGAAGGAATGCTGTGATCATAACAACACTGGTTGTTATCGGACTAGAAATCTCACCGCGTTGTTTTCTCTGTCTACAGAATGCCCCAAGAAACAGAGGCGGTTCAAGCAGAAGCTGAAACACAGCCAAAACCTGAAGAGAGCGGTGAGTGTCATCGACGAGAGACAGTCAGGGACGATATTGGGACATGACTGGAATTCCTTCACTACGTTGTATCAGGTTCTAGCGTCAGTGTGTAGGGTTATCGGTGTATGTCGCTATAGAGATAGAGAGAGTGAGAGTTGCAACGAAATAGACCAAAGTTTACCTCACCAACTTGTAAATGCACTTTAGGAGGGAAAATGCCAAGTGCTGTTGTAACCTGCTTCGTCATTATGTCATTGATTCTAGCATGGATCTAGTTAGTAATTGAGTAATCCGTGTCACGCGTGAATATTCTCATAAATTCGTATCAAAACTTGAATGATATCAAAGATATTTATGTGTGTTAGTCCTGTTAGAATATGTTATGTTCAATAGATGAGGACTTTGGCACTTTGGGTGATAATATTAATATCAAACAGGATTTGTAGTACTGTTAAGCTGAGGTGACAGACATGACTAATGACGACAAAAGATACAGTAAGATTCAAATTAGGAATGTTAAGAGTACCTACTGTTGCGAGACTAACTAGGCCCAATTGGGAGGCTGTTTACCCTAGGCTGTTTTGTAAAATTCAAACAAAATGGAGGAGACAAGTAACATATTTTGGAAAGAGTACATTCTATAGTGATAAAAATCATTGTTACATGCTTAAAACCAGCTGCATGTTACAGGAATTGTAGCGTTTGCATCCAGTTAAACATCAGGGGAAAAAAAAGAGCACAAAAATCAAGAAAAAACCCTCAAAATAACAACAAATTGTAGGCTAGATTTATGGTAACTAGACTAGCTAGCTAGCTAGGCCCAGGGTCAGTAATGTATGCCAAACTCTTGAATTGAACAGTATGCCCTTAAGTTACCTTGTATGATACTATTCTGTATTGAATTGTTTAGTGACTTATTTTTATTAATTTTTTTTATCCATGTACAGGTTCAGGAACAGAAACAGACAGTGATGATTCTATACCTGATCTTGAAGACCAAGATATCTCAGCTACACAAGCATCACAGAATGAAAAATGGAGTCAGGTAATGATAGAAAAAAAAATCAAGAATGAAATATTTGATTAGATGATAACAGAGAAAATCAGGCAACTAGAACTATTAGAATATTAGAGTACATTGTTGTGTAGAAAAACATTGAGTTGAAACAAAATAACAGGTTATCAAAGGCATTTGAAATATATTTGGAAATATTAGTATTCTCATTATCTCAAAAAAAAAAAAAATTGTATGTCAAAAGAAAACCTGGGTAACAGGAGTTAGAAACTATCTAAGCTAGTGTTGTCTGACCCATAAGAACTTTAAGTAACAATATAAATGTCTTGGATGTTAAAATATCAGATGTTATAGTGTGTTTATGAAAACAAGTGAACCAATCTGGTGGTGTATTGAAATAACCATCTGGTGAAGTAATGGGCCAAGAGACTTGGCTGACTGCTTTAACCTGGTTTGGATTGCTTGTGATAGTAAGACCATGACACATCTCAAGGCTAGGAAATATTATGACAGAACACCATGATGCATAAGTTCCAGTGTGGCTAGTCTAGTTCCTATACAGTATCGTTACGATTTACATCTCCACTCACAGTTAGAGACCACGTTGGCATCCAGACTACAGTGTGGCATACTCTAGGTATTTGCATGGGTGCTTGCAGTGTTCTCTGTAGGCACACTTTTACGAGCATTGTGTGTGATAGTGAAGCAGAAATCACAGCAAGCACGAGGGCAAATTCCCCCGAGTACCCACACTGGCAGTCACTTGGCATGGGGTTCTGTTATTACTACATATGTGTAGCCAAAACAGGTTTATCCGAAACGGCAAATTTCTTTTCAAAATCATATTATTATTAGCTGTCCATGTAGGTAAATCCATTGAAATTGTTCCGTGGATGACAAATGTACAATTTCATTACAGATGGCTGCCTCCATGGGTGTAAATGAAGAACAACCCAGCAGACAAAAACAGAGTAGAGCAGAGAAAAAAGCCAGGAAAGCAATGTCTAAGCTTGGACTGAAAAGTGTCACTGGTGTTAACCGTGTTACGATACGCAGATCCAAGAATATTTTATTTGTTATATCCAGACCGGATGTTTATAAAAATCCTGCATCAGATACATATATTGTATTTGGTGAAGCCAAGGTAAGGTTCCTCAATTTGTAGCGTGCTGCCTTTAGTGTCTATAGTATACAGGAAGGTAACATACAAAATGTGTTGTCTACTGAAGTGAAGGCAAAGTATTCAAGAAAAAATTTAAATTGTGTCCTGATGCAGTGTATTTTGTTGTATTTCTGCTCATGAAAATACTATATATCTATCTATGTATATAATGCCAGCTAATCTCCTTACGGATATCACAGCTAGGGGGAGGGATGCACAAAACCTAGTAATATAGTTTATGGAGTTTAACCTGTCCTGACTGGCTTTCATATGATTTAGTGAGTTCCAGTCACTATTAGTTTTAGGAAAGAAACTGTGTTGATATGCTTGGTGTTTAAACTGAAGGTGCTTGAAATGACCACAGGATACAGCCACAGGATACTATGTATACTATATCACTTGTAAGATAACTTATATATTAGCCAGTGTACATATCGAGGGATTTTGTTGTGTAGGTACTTTATTACTGTGTTAAAGGTAGATTGCAGTGTATGCTTTAAAACCCAGGAAACATAAAACAAAGTTAAATAAATAGTAGTGGCAATATAACCAAGTACATGTATAGAATGTGACCAACAAATCAAGGTATGAATATAGTATCCAGGACTTGAGGGATCGTTATTATCTGCAGATACCAATCCACTCAACACAACTCAACTCGGAAATAAACACTAAACACTTTTTCAATGCAGCACAACTCAATGCAATGTAATGCAACAAAATGCAATGCAACACAACTCATTCCACTCCACTCCAACCCACTCCACGCCTTTCCACCCCACCCACTCCAACCCACTCCACTCCACGCCTCTCCACCCCACCCAACTCCAACCCACTCCACTCCACTCCACTCCACTCAACTAAGAAATAAACACACAAAAAACACTTTTTTCACAAATTCCACTTTCAGATTGAAGATTTATCACAGGCTGCACAGATGGCAGCAGCTGAGAAATTTAAAGCACCAGAAGCCACTTCCAATACGATTCCTGAGGCACCAGTTACGGCCACAGTTCAAGAAGCAAGTGATGAAGAGGAGGTAAAAATATTAATTAACTGGTGTTTTACTAGCACCCAAGGAGTAGTGGGAAATCTGGTATAATTTAGTTGCATATATGCAAGTGATTTTTGTAGCATTAAGTGGTCATGTAGAGGACAAATTGGTAGTTATTTTGGATTTTTACCCGTAAAATAACTCTACAATGTTTTCCTACTTGAAAAAACAATGTGAAACTGTTTGTAACTCAAGAAATTGCAAAAAACTAAACAGCATATGAAAAGTTTGCGATTTTTGGCACTTTTTTTTTTTTTTTTTTTTTTTTTTGGTTCATTTTTTTTTGGGGGGGAGGGGGTTGGCAATTTTTGTTCACAATCTCATGTTCTGGGTTCAGGTTGGTCAGATGGTTGGAGAGACCTACACAGATGAGCTTGCATGACATTAACAGAATTATGTGTGTTTATTTCAGGTTGATGACACTGGACTTGAAGCCAAAGACATTGAATTAGTTATGTCTCAAGCTAATGTTAGCCGTTCTAAGGCAGTAAAAGCATTGAAAAATAATGACAGTGATATTGTCAATGCTATTATGGTAAGTAAATTTGTATTTCTTCCTGCATAAGGTGTATCAACAGTGTGCCCTCTAATGATAGCCAAATTTTGTTGTTGAGAGTCAAAATGAGAAAAACTGGGATTTCAACTGAGTCACCACATAGTAAGAGATAGGGGAACACCAAATTTTGGTGCGTCATTAGAAATTGTGTGTGTCAGTGGCAATCATATTGGCTTAGGGGGCACACCGTGTTTCAAATATTGCACCTTTCTCATTCAATTCTAATTCCCTTTGTACATATGATCATCTCTGAGCTATTTTGTTTAAAAACAAAAATGCCGAGTAGAATTTGAAACATCAGATCACCTCTAAACTGAAACGTTTTGAAAGTGTGAAAAACAACTGGACATCTGCTCAGGTTATGAGGGGGGGGGGGGGGGGGGGGGCGTTACAAATTATGAACCGTTTTCTATATGAAATACACTGAGGAATTGCATGGTGTATAGCGCCCTCTGTCAGGAATACAACAACCAGACAGAATGTTTACTTTTCAATGTAGATTACTCAAAGCTGTCACCTGACATACAAAGCTGGTGTCACACGGAGTCATGAACGTTGACATTTCAAGCATTTTGTACCTAGCTTTTTTACTCACTAGGGGTCAGTATGTCTCTTGTGAAGATAGCCACACGTGTGAAGTTATTGCAAAACCCTTTATATACCCCTTGGGATAGCTACTCTTTGGACAACTACATAGCAAGCTAAAACTACATATACCACCAGTAAACGTACAACTTGTGTTATATAATTATCTATAATATTAAAAGAAAGCTCCCTAAGACAACAAGTGCTAGTCTAGGTCAGGATGTGTGTATGTGAAAACTTACCTTTATTTTTTTTTATATTTCTTTGCAGGAATTGACAATGTAGTCAGAGAAGACATTTCAGGGGGGCTTCATTTACCTTTTCCGGTACTTTTCTTTGTAGGATATTCATTTGCCCTTTTCTTTTTGATACCACATTCTTTAGTCTGTACATTCTGATTATGGGTTAAATTTCACTGACAAATAAATACAATACAATGTTGCTGTTCAAAAGAATCAGAAAGATTCACCATTTCTGAACTCTGTGTGTGTATGTGTGTTAATGTATGTATGTATGTATGTATGTGTGTGTGTGTGTGTATGTATGTATGTATGTATGTATGTATGTATGTATGTATGTATGTATATATGTGTGTGTGTGTATTCTGTATATATATACTGGTATATGTATATGTACATATACGTATAGGAGTCTCACTGGAGAGAACAGTGCTCGATGCAATATTAGTAACACAGACTTAATTCAAAAGAATAAGGATGTTATAAGTTGTTACTCAGAGTTTCATGCTTCCTCAGCGATCATCAGGCGACTGATAAAATTGATATTGTCAAGGTCGATATATACACATACATGTTTGAATGTGTATATATTGCGTCAGATTAAATTATTCCTTACCGTTACGGAGGTTTACTTGATGGATATGTATGCATGTGTGTGTGCATGCATGCATGCATTTGACTTGTAATGCCCTGTTTGAGTAATTACATGTACGGACCATATAAGTGGCATTAGCACAACTGAGCAAAATGCTATTGTGAAGTTGTTCGTGTAGATTTGTGTGTCAGTTGGAAAAAAGAGTGAAAAGTACAAGTTGAATTTTGAATGAGACAATACAATTTGCTACTAACGGTAAATATAAACATCAGGATATACTGAATTGGTCAAAACAAAAGTAGTCTTTAAATGTACGTTGAGGGCGTACGCATGCAAGCAAGTTGATTACTAGTATTCTGGATTGAACACAACAGAATGCAGCCTCAGTGTTATACTATAATGCTACTACTAAACTTGTGGCAAAGTTGGGAGATATGAAACACGTTTCCAAATTAGACAAGTTTAACTGATTTTATAAGCAAGGACAATAGACAAAACTGAGTCAATACATATTTTCATAAACTCAAGTTTATTTAAGACATGGGAGATACTTTGACATGAAAATAGCACACGCAAAATAAACATTAATGACAGGAAAACTTCACAAACTCAAAAACATTCAGTTTTGAACACAATAAATACAAAGTAAATGTAATGAGACATGCAACATTGATGACAGTGTGTGGCATTTCTCAAGTTTACAATATATTGTAATCTATATAGAACTGAAAATATCATTTGTTGTCATGACAACTCATGACTTTATTTTGAGTCAGATATTCCACTTTTTAAGCATGGCGTATTTATCTTTGTACATCAATCTGAGTGAATGCTTACATTACTGCGGTTCAGCTTTCAGCAGGTCAATGTCGTTTTTCTCTATAACATTATTTATAACATCATCATCATGAATAATTAAGGTGGGTGCTCCTCGTTTTGTTTGCTAGTTCTAAAGATGGCAACACCAATACTTTGCTAATTCTGTCGAACTATCATTGGCTCATTTTTGCTTCTGGAGTTTATCAACATCTTTATGTTGAAGCACTGTTAAACTTCACTAAAGTTAGTTTGGTTTTGGAGGCAGCCATGTTAGAAAAACAGATGAATAGTATAAAAGGAACTCTGTGATTGGTCAATTTGTCACTGGATAATGACAGTTGGTACTGTTTGGAGACAAACTGAGATACACTACCCTAAAAGAAACAAGTTGAAGGTATTAACAAAAGATATCAAAGTCAGAATACCTTGATTATTCATGATATTATTACACATGAACACATATTTCATGAAGACACATTTGGACATTTTTAATTGAAGCCATACAAAAAAAAATGAAAAATCTTTTCAGGCATCAGAACACTTTTTGTACTATTAACTATACAATTGACTTGGTATTGAAAGTACAATACAATAAAAACTTTCAAAGTAAAATATCATTTCTGGAAAAGAAATACTCTCAAAATAACTTGAACTTGAAAAAAATGAATTATTTTCATATACACTGCATCTGGAGAAATCATCTCCATTTGTAAGCAAAGTTTCTCAAAACTGTTTTTAAAAAAAAAAATATTTGAAAATATTATATGTAATAAAAAAGGACTGGTCCTTAAAAGAAATAATACTGTATGAGGTAGAAAATAAACAGATTCTGGCAAGTAGCTTATGATGCCAGGTTACTATTGTTCAGTACAACTGGTGCAGTCACTCATCACCTGAGGTAAGACGACATGCACATGCTACATTCATATTTCATTACTGCGCCCTCTAGTGGCATATCACTGCAGTGATACATATACGCGAAGGTCAAAATTTGAGTCTATGCTTTCACTAGAAATCAAATGTGAAGATGCCATTTTAATGACTAACTCTAAGAATATGTTACCTTTTGATGCCAATTTTAACACAATATTCAGAAAAGACTTAAAAAATAATCCTACCGTCCAGTGAGAATTTCCTCAATTTATTTTTGAACAAAAGTGTTAAGTATTCAAGAGAACAAGAAAGAATTGGCAGGACTAAAATAAGAAAGACATTGACAAAGTAATATCCTGGTTGTTTTATTACTAACTTCTTGCAAATAATTCGTTCTACCTCTAGATGGCACTATTCATATGAACAGTGTCATAGTCTGTTGCCCTTACTCCTGCCATTATTCCCTGACATCAAATCCGTTTTTGATTTCTGTCTCCTTGAAAAACAACTTACAACTATTTTACAAGCTCTTTAAGAACAGCTGTTCATGCTGTATTAGTCAGCCTATCAAGTTAATCTATTGTTAATCTCACTAGAGAAAATTCTTTCTTACTCTCTATTTCCTGATTAATACTACATGTATCTTTAGGCGTAAACCAAGATATTTTCGACACTAGAAAATTTTGTGATTTTACTGTCTTCAGCTAGTTCTCAAAGACTAATTTTTGCTAATTACCAGACTGGTACATTGTGTTCATGTACAAGAAGAGGGCATTTTAGTAACTACTTATTTTTACTAATTACCAGACTGTACATTAATGTGTTTATGTACAACTACAAGAAGCATTTTAGTCACAATTTATATTTGTGGGTTTTTTTCAGTGAAATAAGTGAAAATAAGTCTTTAGCGACAATTTCCAGGTTTACTGTATCTTTATAGACACTTGAGTTCATGTTAAGTTCAAAGTCATGACTCAATTTCATTATAATCATACACACGATATACTGCGATATAATTCTGTATTTTATCACTCCATGATATTGCAACTAAGATCACTGTCATGCCTATAGTACAGTCTGCCCTACATCCTGATAATTGTCCTACCTGCAATAGTATTTTATTTCACACTAGAAGGTCAAAATAGAACAAGAAGGTCAACTTATTGTCACATGGCAACAATAATGCATGTGTAATCCGTGGAGCGGAAGTAATGATGTCGGCCAAGAAATTGAATGATTGTTATTGTTATGACACACCAAGGTTGTTAATTACAGGTCTATAGAGAGAAATCAATCAACTGTTGTTTTTTACCCTTTGAAAATGCCATGCCGTGAGAGTCTATCTATGACTATGTTGGAATTATGTGTCAACATTATTTTACTAACGTGGTGTACCCCATTAAGTAGTCTAGTTCATATATGGTATTGTTAAGATTTACACCTCCACTCAGAGACCACGTTGGCAAGACTTAAAAGTTGACCACCTGGTATAGTTTAATTAATATTCATACCATTTACTTCCTGTACAAAGTTCAAAAAGAATACTGTATTTCCTGTAATAGATCCATCAGTTCCTCCACAGCATTAAGTCGACCACCTGGTGTAGTTTAATTAATATTCACATAATTTACTTCCTGTACAAAGTTCATAAAGAATACTGTATTTCCTGCAATAGATCCATCAGTTCCTCCACAGCATTAAGTCGACCACCTGGTGTAGTTTCGTGAATGCATTCATCCAATAACTCATTAATTCCTTCTTCATGTTCACCTGGCAGTGAATGTAACAAGCCAGCTGTAGAAAAATATACACCATAAAGATTAAAAATAAAGCTACTATAATGAGAAATACTCTATCATGATATTTTAGTTGTCATTAAACAAATACATGTAATGTGAAAAAAAAGAAGAAGATTATCAAGTATGTACGTTATTAACACTAAAAAATATGAAGGGTTAAAAGTAAGCTTTAAGTGATACTTAAATCAGTCAAGTGTTAATATCATTCCATCTGTCTCACAAGAGAATGCAAATTATATATGAATGAGAGTTAGTCTCTTATTATTAAAAGGGATCTCAAGTGTTGCTATGACTACCATAAATTCATGAAGGATGCTTTAAAGCCTTGGGAAACAATCATTTGGCCGCTTTACACTGCATGCTTTTTCCTTAAAAAAAAAGAGATCAAATCAGGTTTTAAGGCAGTTGACATTTCTCTAATTTTCTGGGGCTCTGCAATGGGTGCAAATTGAACCCTGGGAAATAGGTAACTATAGCAACATAGTTTATATGGCTCAAAAGCAGAAAGTCTAGGTAACCAAATTTGTGCATATTCAATTATACATATCTGTTACACTATGAACTGATGTGAATTCGTTCCCATAAAAACAGTAAATACACAGTTAGACATACTGAATATTACAGGAGAAATTGCCTTGGTGTTTCACTCATGAGGCACCATATGTTTCACACACAGACACAGACACACAGATACAGACACACACACACACACACACACACACAACTTCAAATTCAAAAGAAACAATTATACAGTTAGAAACAGACAAGTAATCATGTTGATTATCAGTTTGAAAGCAAACAAGTGAAGCCATTAAAATCATCAAATCATGTGTAATTTTGTCAGCAGAGGCCTGTTTCTACAGCACTGTAAAAGAATAGCAAATTTATCACTTTTCAATGTGCTTATAGGTACAGGTTCCTGCTGTGTGTGTTGTGTCTCTGTTATTGTTAGTCTAGAGTTGAACTGTGTATAATCTTTGTGTAAAAGAAACATCATGTCCCAAGAGTGAAACACCAATGCAACCTCATTTCTACTGTATTTGCATATAGGTTTTAGTGTGTACACCCTGCATTGACTGCAGTTGGTCATATCAGTGCAGTCAGGTCATATCTGCTTATACAATTGCATAGCAGATACGACTTTTCTGCACTGACGTGACGAGTTACAGACTTTGACTTACGAGGATTGACAATGTATGCCTTGATGGTATCATCTCCGTTAGAATGTAGTTTGTGTTCTAGGTTTGCAGACAGTAACCATCGGCAACCGAGTGCATACATCATCTGTGCGTAATATTGGATATCTTTACAATAAGATGTAGGATCCTTTAGTAATTTCTGTACAAATGCTGCGAAACATTCCTCATTGCATGGTCTGTCATAATTGACATGATTATCTATGACACCACTAACTGTAGAAACACAAAATGCACAAAAACAATATTATTTTAATTTATTCATGATAAACACTGTTGTTGCTTGGTTACTACAAAATGTATCCAAATCTGATTAGATCTCAAGAGTTTTGATTCTACAGATTAGTCAATCATGTGATCAGTAATGTTACAGTAATCATTTATCTCCTCTCTGTTCAAAATGTCTGTCTCTGCCTCTGTCTCTGTGTATATATGTGTGTCTTAACTGTCTGATCTGATTCTTGTGCTCTGTCTGTCTGTCTGTCTGTCTGTCTGTCTGTCTGTCTATCTGTCTATCTGTCTGTCTGTCTGTCTGTGTTTGTCTTGTCTGTCTGTCTGTCTGTCTGTCTGTCTGTCTGTCTGTCTGTCTGTCTCTGTCTGTCTGTCTGTCTGTCTGTCTGTCTTCTCTCTCTCTCTCTCTCTCTCTCTCTCTCTCTCTCTCGCTCTCTCTCTCTCTCTCTCTCTCTCTCTCTCTCTCTCTCTCTCTCTCTCTCTCTCTCTCTCTCTCTCTCTCCTCCCTTATGATTCCCTAAGCTGTGTTTAGTGTTGACATGTCCTGTCAATCAGTATATATAATTAATAAGGAATAAAATGTGATGATCTCTAAATTAACTTTATAAGTTTGCGCACACTGAGTTATAAAGGATGTTAATACTTACACTGTTTGTTGTCATACTTGTCGATAATCAGGACATCTTTTAATTTAGTAAGAATCACCCGTCCACTTTCTGTCACAGCAAAGTTACTGTAATGAAAGTCTGTAAATAACAACAGCCAATCAGAATTATCCTTAAAGAACTTATCAATCAAATCTAACAGCTGCAGTGATAGGCTGACTCTCTGCTCCCATGTGTCATTGAAAAACTGTATCAAAGGTTTGCCAGGATTCTCCACGACAATGATACGTCCACACTCACCAATGTAAAACGGCAATGGCCAAATAGTACTCTCTGTGGATTCAGACTCCATAAAGAACTGTAAGAGAAAAAAACGGAACAAATATTTTGGGTCCACATCCAAATTTAATACCCATAATGCAATCATGATTTCAAACTACTTCTAGATAAAATCGACCTCTAATTAACATGTACAGTGTCTAATTATTGGTATTTTAACAATTTTCAGTGAATAAGTTGTTGGTTGTCTGCAGCTAGTGTAGCTTTAAACACATAAGTCTTGATTTTTTCTTTAATATAATGTAATATAGTATAGGTATATAGGTAAAGTGGAATGCTGGGTAACACATACTCATGTCTGACCATCATTGTAAATTAAACAATACTATTAGTCTTCATTGCAGTATTATATGGTATAACATTGATTTTTTCTTAACCTCGGCAGAAAAATGACATTCTCACTTGCAAGATTATTTCTGACTACCCTGACATGCAGTGCTAGCAATAACAGTAAGTGACAATTCTTCACTCACTGTCACACTATTAATACTCTAGTTGATATATTTTACTAGTTTGTTTTAGCACCAAACACTTACTGCAGAAAATCCAATGAAGAAATTTAGTTTTCTTAACGGATGAAATAAAGATTCTATTCTATTCTATTCTATTCTATTCTATTCTATTCTATTCTATTCTATTCTAATGTTTGATAAACAAGTGAAATGAGTGTTAGCTGATATGACAATTCTGAGCTGAGAGTTGGTGAGATTTTATCATTGGTATAATCATTAATGTTATGTATAATGGACTTCAAAGTAGCTTTGTAGATGAGAGTCCATTACAGTGTGATCACCTCATCGAGTTTCAAATTTACTGACTCAGTGAATGGATTGATTATCAAGCAGTCAGTGAACCCGTTTCGTTTGGTTGTGTTGTGGCCAGATTTTGTGATCGCCATAATGACTATTTACCAGTAATCACTGAACACACAATAAATGGTTCCTAACAGAAGGTTAACATTGAAAGGTCTTTACATAATCATTGACATGACCACTCAAGCAGAACTCATGAAGCTTCGTAATGGAACAAAATGCAATGTCACTATTTTTGAAACGAATATTATCATGTGAATACATGCCATTCAATTCCAATTCTGGGATATTTAAAAAAAATATTTTACTTATATAATCATCGCTATTGTATCCATCTTTCCAGTTGAAGTGAAATTTCATTTCCCCCTTTTAAAATTTAGTAATGTGGTGAACACAGATCTATTGGATAGACTTGCAGTATATACTTGTATGTGTGTGTCACAAAGAAGTGATATAGATAGCAAAGTAGTGACAGATTTTACAGTATCCTGTTTTTTTTACTTAATATGTAAATAAGTTGGTAGTGAGTTAACCACTTAAACAAATACTAAAGTGACCATATATGCATATAAAGAAGTTAAAACCTTACTCAGCTATAGAATTCTTGTTGCCATGGTAACTGTTTCCATTCCAGTATCCAAGGAAGAACACATGATTTAGTGTTACTCTATCTATGTACGCATGTATGTATGTATGTATGTATGTATGTATGTATGTATGTATGTATGTATGTATGTATGTATGTTTGTTGTTTATTGTGTCCTCACCTTTAGTAATAGACCTTCTGGATTCAATATAAGGGATGTCATCAAATGAGCTCTTTCCTCCTCATTCAAGATTCCTCTGTTGTCTTGGTTATATAGATTTTTAATTGTATCAATAAATCTCCTGGAGGCACAGATTGTGGCACTGAAAATATAATCATTGTAGAAATAATGTACATTTGATCAATTCACTGATGCCCTGTACTAATTAGTACCTTTAATCAATGTACTGATGCCATGTACTGAGTACCTTTAATCAATTCACTGATGCCCTGTACTAATTAGTACCTTTAATCAATGTACTGATGCCATGTACTGAGTACCTTAGATCAATTTACTGAGGCCATGTACTGAGTACCTTTAATGAATTCACTGATGCCATGTACTGGGTACCTTTAATCAATGTACTGATGCCATGTACTGAGTACCTTTGATCAATGTACTGATGCCCTGTACTGGGTACCTTTAATCAATTCACTGATGCCATGTACTGGGTACATTTGATCAATTTACTGATGCCATGTACTGGGTACCTTTAATCAATTTACTGATGCCATGTACTGGGTACATTTGATCAATTTACTGATGCCATGTACTGAGTACCTTTAATCAATTTACTGATGCCATGTACTGGGTACCTTTAATCAATTTACTGATGCCATGTACTGAGTACCTTTAATCAATTTACTGATGCCATGTACTGGGTACCTTTAATCAATTTACTGATGCCATGTACTGAGTACCTTTAATCAATTTACTGATGCCATGTACTGAGTACCTTTAATCAATTTACTGATGCCATGTACTGGGTACATTTGATCAATTTACTGATGCCATGTACTGGGTACCTTTAATCAATTTACTGATGCCATGTACTGGGTACATTTGATCAATTTACTGATGCCATGTACTGGGTACCTTTAATCAATTTACTGATGCCATGTACTGGGTACATTTGATCAATTTACTGATGCCATGTACTGGGTACCTTTAATCAATGTACTGATGCCATGTACTGAGTACCTTTAATCAATGTACTGATATCATGGACTGGGTACCTTTAATCAATTTGCTGATGCCATATACTGAATACCTTTAATCAATTTGCTGATGCCATGTACTGAATACCTTTAATCAATTCACTGATGCCATATACTGAATACCTTTAATCAATTCACTGATGCCATGTACTGAGTACCTTTAATCAATTTACTGATGCCATGTACTGGGTACCTTTAGTCAATGTACTGATGCCATGTACTGAGTACCTTTAATTAATTTACTGATGCCATGTACTGGGTACCTTTGATCAATGTACTGATGCCATGTACTGAGTACCTTTAATCAATGTACTGATATCATGGACTGGGTACCTTTAATCAATTTGCTGATGCCATATACTGAATACCTTTAATCAATTCACTGATGCCATGTACTGTGTACCTTTAATCAATTCACTCATGCCCTGTACTTAGTACCTTTAATCAATTCACTCATGCCCTGTACTGAGTACCTTTAATCAATTCAATGATGGCATATACTGAATACCTTTAATCAATTCACTGATGCCCTGTACTGAGTACCTTTAATCAATTCACTGATGTCATATACTGGGTATCTTTAATTAATTTACTGATGCCCTGTACTGAATACCTTTAATTAATTTACTCATGCCCTGTACTGAATACCTTTAATCAATTCACTCATGCCCTGTACTGAATACCTTTAATCAATTCACTCATGCCCTGTACTGAATACCTTTAATCAATTCACTCATGCCCTGTACTGAATACCTTTAATTAATTTACTGATGCCCTGTACTGAATACCTTTAATCAATTTACATACATGTATGTAGTAGGTACATTGGTGAAATCTCATTTTAAGCAATGAGTCATATATTACTAGTATTTACATTCAATAAATCACCTCATATTTATCGTACTCATAATGACTATTAATAAACTGTCTCACAAGGTTAAAAATTCTAAGTAGATTTACATATAATTTGACTCTTTTATTAGCACTCTGTGATATAATTTTGGTGTTATATAGACATAATGCAGTAGAACTGCCATAAATTCTGACTACTAATAATTAGATAAAGGATATGATGAAATAAAAACGAGGAACAAAATGTCTACAAAAAGGGAATATTATATCGGATACAGTGTTATCATAAATTAAGTTATTATCATTATTATTTTGACTAGCTGTATTTTCAATATTTAACAGTGTTATAAAGTTCAACGTATCTCATCATGTACTTAAATTTTCAAAAGTTAAAGGGGAATGGCACTCCAGGAAATAAAGACATTTTCATAAACTATGAGTTCAGGGGAGTCATTTCATGATTTTACATGATATACCTTCAGAGAAACACTAAGTTGATTTTGTGCCTTAATACTAGGTGTCTTGCTGTGGGCTAATGCATCATGGGAGTCCGCAGTAATAATGTTTAAGGGGGATAGTGGATAGGTTGGAGGATTCAATCATCAGTGACATGTGAACATCTTGCCTCTACACTTACATATGCTTGTTTTGATACTGAATGAACTGCATGGTCTGTTTACAGTCAATTTATACAAACTATGATAAAGGATCACTGCATTTTAACAATACATCAATTTCCATTGGAAACCATAATACCATGAAATCCTTTCAACTTTTAAAATGTCAACAACTGCAATGGGAGACAAAGCTTACTGGTAGACATACAGACACATAGGCAGAGAGATAGACAGACCGACCGACCGACAGACACACACACACACAGACAAACAGACATATACACACATGTGCGCGCACACACACACACACACATACACACACACACACACACACATACACACATACACACACACACATACACACACACACACATACATACAAACACACACACACACACACACACACACACAAACTATGGGGCATACAATGGTTAATACTTTGAACCTACAATACATTGGAGTACATCAGAGACAATACAATTTCCAGTAATTCTACACCGATACTATGAAATCCTACCTGACAAAATTGATATTCACTGAAGATATTGAAACCTTTCATAAATCTCGCTGTTATGTCTCTTTTAAGAATTTTCTAGCCTTTCGGCACTTTAAACTAAGATGATGCTAATTCTAGTGGAGACATATAATGGCGCCTTGTCTGTAACTCTATACCTGACTACATTGGTAACTCAGTATCCAGCTTATAGCTAACAATCCCAGTTGTTCTACACATGGGATTAACTTGTAATTCATTGGATTTTCAAAACAAGTATTTTGAGTTGCTTTTAGGAATACTAAATGTAAGTGAGAAGGTTAAATGTGGAAATAAAAAACAGCTGTTTTTATACAAGTTTGATATTGATATGTATGGCTTGTAGATAAAACAATTTACTATTACCTTGAATTACATATACAGGTAGTTCACTTCAGTCTATGTTTACTAGACTTTATACAACAGTTAATTTCTCTTTAGGTTGTTGTCAGTGTTGACAAAGTATTTTTAATAGCATATATTATTTGCTTGAAAAATCAATATTTGGATAGTAATTAGCCATGTTGAAGTGCCCATGATTCAAACCCTGGTTCTTATATAATCTAACGTTTGCATGCTGTTTTGGTAATAATTTTGCACTAGTCTACACATTGGTACCTCTGAGTCAGGGCCCATGAGTTTCACCCAGATTGGATAAAAAACTACAATACCCAGTAGAAGTACATAATACTTACGAAGACCTATAGTTTTAATTATGATAAAAATGCAGCAGTGAAAAACAGGTATATGAAAAATTAGTCCTGAAACTAGCCCAGAGCAATCTGACTCAACATACTAGCTGTACAGTTTGGCAAATGACATTGTTAAGCCAGAAATATCCAACTCCCTGGGTTAGACCTGAACAACAGAATAATCCTTATGGCTCCACTGATAAGCTAGTACTAATTTGAAAACCTGAGATTAAATCATGGGCTTTTATATTTATATATGTATATATAAAACGCTCTTTGTTAATGTTCACATCCCAATGGACATACACTGTGTACACAGTGAGATTGCCTTCTTTCTCTTCATTCTATAAACGTTACAAAAGAGAGAATACTTTCTGTATATATTTGTTTTTATTTGCTGACATTGTAAAGAGGTTGACTGTGAGAAAAGAAATGGGACAGCATTAGGCACAAAGGACAGAAAAACAAAGTGCACAATTTCACTGTTTTTAATTTACAAAGGAGTAAACTGTTTGTGTTTATCTAGTGAAGCATAACACATCTAATAAAATCGCTGTAATAGAATATTATGGTGAGAATAGTTGTATTGAGTGGTTGTCGAGACCTTGTTAGAGTGTCCTTTCCCTAGTGCAGACTACAGAACAAGTAGGCTTTGTGTATTTTTATGTGTCCCCTATGAGGCCTCACAATCTCTGAGTCTGATCAGACCTAAAAAAAGAAATTGTTTAGTTCCAGTTATTGACCCCACCTAGTTTTTCACTGCCGACTCTAAACTTTTTTTTATTACATATTAAAGAAAAATAAAATAAAATCGCAAAAATTGTGAAGTCTCGTGAGATATAGTGAACAACGGAAAACATAACTACCTGAACTAAACACTCACACAAGGAAAAAAAAAAAATCTACTACCCCACCTATTCTAAAATTAAGAGTAATCAGAACCACACAAATTTTTTAAGGCCTAACCAAAAATCAATTTTTTTTTCAATACAATGGCGCCATAGTCAAAATTACCCAAATAGTTTATGGAATGGTGCGAAATGTACATTTTTTTCAGAAGATAAAAAAAACTTGAATTGATTTTGTGGGTAGAATCGCTAGTGTAATTGGGAAGAGTAAATCATCCCTCTGAGCTGTAAGAGAAATGCATTTGGAAAATTCAGTTCCAAAATGATGAAAAATTAATGCATAAATTAACTTCTGATCGATGTTTAAAATGACACATTTTATTGATTGATTGAGAATTAATGCAATGCACGATTCATTTTTCACCGGCATCTACTGTTCATAAATTCACAAAATTGAAAAATTATGTTATTGGCAATATTCAATGCTGATACTGATAATATCCCATAATATATTCTTTAATCAAGCAAATCCAATTGTGGGTACGACATAGAAGACTACAATATACATCAAAATCCTTTGGCAAGTTGCCATTTTACAGACTTTTAACATGTCTATTCTGTACAAAGCTGAAAGATTTCAACATCTTTATCATTCTATTTTCAAGAAAACCGAGTAGTTCTCGATTTTCTGATTTAATATGACAGAGAAAAACACTGAACTTTCCTCCTGTTATTGGGAAATGCTGTGGTATATAGATAAATAAATAGATAGAAACACTGTTCAAATTGGCAGCCATTTTGGCTCAAAATGTCAGTGTCAATGTGAACATTATTTCCCCCATTCTTCCAATAACTGTTATAACTCTGTGATTTTAACCAGTTCATATCTAGTTGTGACTAATTCTTGCCTGGCAAAACCTTTTCTTATTTTCTCCAAAGGAGAGTACAGAACTTGAATTGTTTTCAGTCTCTAGGCCCTCGTGTCAAAACATCTACAGAGAATAGAAACTTCAAGTATTAAAATTAGATCACACATGAGTGTTCTGAGTAAAATTTATTATAGACACTACACACCTCCTACTTCTCCCCTTTGGAGTTAATTAATCTGTATACTTTGTCATAAAATTTCTTTATGATAAATTTATATTAAAACATTTCTGTCTGTCTGTCTGTCTGTCTGTCTGTCTGTCTGTCTGTCTAGCTAGTACATGAATCAATAAAACAACTAACATTCCTGGCAATAGGTGATGACACTGTCCAATGAATTATGAAATGGTATCCTAGCTTGCATTGACAATAATTTCTCTTTATTTGATTTTTTTTTCTATTCTTGTTTCTAAAGTTAGTTTTATGTAAATTTAACAGTGAAGTATTTTGGTCACAAGAATGTGGAAGGTATTGAGTCAGTCCATACATATACATCTGTCAGCTCAATCTTCTCACTTTGTAACATAAATCTCATGGGGATTGGAAATATTGATTTTGCATGGCCAGCTGTTAGACTACACTGTAATGTATCATGTGTGTGATATGGCCCTTGACCCATCTGAACTTAACACTCCGTATACATACAAGAAGTGACAGTGAAATCAGGTACAGTTTGGCTGGTGAAAATTGGGGATTAGAGGACTGCAGTGAGGACTATTTGTAGATGTATATCCTGAAGTTTAAATTTGCATATATGCAAATCAAATTATAATGAATGACCATATATAGTTTATGATGTAAGGAGCCCAGTAAGGTGATATATCTGTAGATATGTACCCTGAAGTTGAAATTTGCATACATGCAACTAAAATAATGAATGACCATGATTTATAGTGATTGAAAGAGCACAGTGAGATGATATATCTGTAGATATTTACCCAGAAGGTGAAATTTGCATATACATGCTGCAAAATATTGGCCAGGAGGCAGAGAAGTTAATTTATCTAATTTTCTATATGATCATATGTGCAAAAAATTTTAACAAATTGTTGGGTGAAATGATGAGTTAAGGCAATGAGGAAAGTACATTATTGAGAAAGGAATACATTATTTGATCAATTGCTCACATCATATATATTGTAATTATTTTGATTGATAAAATTGTGATCACTCAAATGCTATCTATAGATCTACAGAAAGTATTTTTTTTCAGCTCAGTGCAAATATTGTATGATACATTATGATTTATTTAATTCAGCAAAAAAAAAATAAATTAAAAAAAAGGAGGAGTCACAGACTGGAGGAATGATATCCCTTATTAGGAACATTTGGAAGTCTGAAAATGGCCTTCCCAGGAATAGATAAAAGATATGTTAAACTTGGGACACTTTTGTCCAAGTTTGAGCTCCTGGATGGATACAGGAATAAAGACACAAAAAGTTAAAGCAATAAAAACAATTGTTAGTGCATGCTGCATTGAATTCTTGGTCACTTGGAGCAGTGCAGAAAACTGTTTTATTACTAGTAGATTCCTCCATTGTGTTTTACATTTTTTTATTGCCTTTTTGTCGTAGCAATGTAAGGCGCTTTGAGATAATTTTATATGGAAAGCGTTCACTTTTTAAGAAATAAATTATTATCATTATTATTTAAAAGTGCTATGATATGATAAAGTCAAAGAGTTGAATGCCATTGTCGTAACCCACAGCCCGGTCTTTTACAGCACTATATCCAAGATGAACCGCTGCTTCAGCATAAACATGTGCTCTGGCTTACCAGAATGGTTGAACGCATACCGACATGATGTCTGATTTTATCTCTATCATGAGGCCAGACACATGATGACATTAGTCATTCTGATCACAGGTGGTGGCAGTTCAATTCAGCTATTAAAGGCAATGCTGTGGAAGTTGATTTACCTACGTTTACTTTACTGATCTACAACATCTCTTGTAAACTTAATCATTTTCCGCTAATAAATACTAGTAGCTCACTAAAGCTCACTAAAGACATCCCTTTATTTGATGACATGAGTATTGATAATACAATGACTCTTTTGCTGTTGTTGTTGTTTTTTTTTAATTCATCTAATATTATTGAAAAATGTACAACTCGTATAAAATCAATTGTTAAATTGTCGTTGTTTTCAGAAACTTTACAGCAGACAGTAACAGCTCATTTGGGAAAATGAACTGTGATGCCGATATGGAACAGGCAAGCAGCCATTTTGAATAGTGCCTTATGGGAAATATGCTATAATTTCATTGTTAAACATGCATGATCACAGTTGCAAACAATCTGTTCCATTCATTGTAACCAGATATAAGTAGTCTTAATGACCCTTGACCCTTGCAAGAGGGCTAATCCACTTGACATTAGGTGTCCGTTTTACCACTAGTAAAATAACTCCTCTCGGCAGTCCTTTGCATGTGGACATGCAGTTTGCTGGATTGCACGTTTGTTATTGTAACTTTAATTCATGTTTTGGTACAAACTGGGTAGTTATTACAAGCATGATGTTAAAATTTATTTTTGTACAGTTGGCTGCACAGTACTGTGATGCTACGAAGCATGCAGGAATGTGTTATTGTACAAATACTGCTGACACCAGTATGTGATTCTTTTCTCTATGTACCTTTCTAATTAACCTATACTTCACCATAGGTGAAAGGTCCAAGAGAGCAGCTTTAAGTTTAAAATTCCATGCTGTGCAGACTTGGGTATGTTCTTAATTTACAAGAATACAGCCTCTAGTGATACAGCTAAAATGATGCTGGTTTGGTGTTTCACTCATGGGACATTACTTTTCGGATACAAAGATAAACATATTTCAACTCTAGACTAACAACAACAGAGACACAACAAACACAGCAGGATCCTTTCCCAATCACATCGAACACTGATAAGCATTGCTATTCTTTTACAGTACAGTAAAACAAGGCTTCTAAGGAAAACATTACACATGGACCTCATGATTTTAATGGCTGCAATTGTTTATTTTCTAACTGATAATCAACACATCAACTTGACTATTTCTGCACCTATGTAATTGTTTCTTTAGCATTAGAAGTTGTGTGAGTGTGTGTAAAAATGTTGCATGAGTGAAACACCAAACCTACATCATTTTCGCTGTTTACTATTGAATACAATAGCACAGATGTATAAAAGGCTAAGGGTTAACATACCACTCACAGCCAACGACTGGATTATGTGTCTGTATAATACATTAAGTGCTGTAGACAGATTTAGGAGGTTTTTAACATTTGACAGCAAGTCTGCATTGATGACACAGTCCAACCCAAAAATATTTTGAGACTATCAAATTGAAGAAGATATAGAAAACCCTTGTGGTAGGTTTACACAATGCAAATATTGTGGAACACCGTTCATTTTCCACAAGAATTTTTGATTCTGAGCTTTTCAGCTAAATTCTCTCACTTGATTAAAGTCTTATTAGGGTGGCTCTTTTTTTTTTTAAAGTTTCACATAACCCTAGTAACCCCTATGTTTCTTTGATTCAAGAGAATATTAAACAAAATCACACCCTCTATGTCAAGATAAGGAAATGATTATAACACCACTGATGGTAAGATGGTGAAGGCACAAGTGTATCTTGATGAAAATTGTCATTCATCGCCAAAATTTGGGACCTTTAATGAAAATTGTTCGGCGCTTCCTTTGTGACTTCAATTTGTCATTTCTAAGGCATCCAAAATGTTAAAGTACAATTTTGAATTGAAAGTGTTACCAACATGTACACATGCAGTCACTTTTCTTTTTTATTCTTGTTTTGAACCAATCGACTGACCCATAATTTTTAAGGTGTCAACGAACACAGAAATAAATGGGGTTGTCCTTTACAGGTAAATCATGATGGAAAACTTATGTTATATTTCTAGTACATACACAACAAAAATCTTAAACCCTGAAACAAAATGTGACATTGCTACATTTTAACATCATCAATCACCTGGCGTGACAAACATCTTTACAAATATTTGTTACACTTTCTTTGCATGAACTACCATTTAATATCTTAGGAGATCATTGCCAAATTTACACGTCCCTGGTGAACCCAAGGTTGGCACATTCTTTGATATTTTTTTACACAGTCAATTGACTAAAATGTATCAATTGTAATTCTGTTCTCGTCATGCCATGGCGCCAGACGATAACATGTGGAAAGACTAAACTAAATTAGATTTTTGTGGAGCCAGATGAAAAGATTTTACAACATCAAAGGGACATTTTGTCTAGCCAGACAAAAAAACTGTAGCAATGCTAGTGAGAATTTTGTCAAGTCAGGCAACGTTTTGTTTCAGGGTTTACGATTTTCATTAACTCAGCTTAAAGAGCTCAAATAAAATCAAAGGAAATAAAACATTCTAACACACTTGTTGCCATGGTATCACTTACCTGAGAGCAGCTCTAGACTGATGAGTGATTTTCCACAGTTCATTTCTGAAATGATGCACAGACAAGGCTTCATCACTGGCAAGATATGACATAACGACTGCATCGCCAACATCACAGTTCGTGTCTTGGCTTGTATTCACACAGATAAAATTGTCTAGTTTCATGAAATCTGCATTGCTGCCCATTCTTTTACCAATTACCTTGCTACGTTTGTAGTAACCCGAATATACCATATTGTAATCATCTAAATATCTGCTTGAAATATTTAGCATTGCATCTCCATTACTGAAACTTTGGCACAAGGAGTCTCCAAAACATGCTGGGCATTTTTGTACTTCAAATGGATAATCATGAATACTGGAAGGGTTCCATGTTTTCTGTTGGTCAGGTGTAATCTTACCATCAGAATAGTCAGAATCCAACGAGTCTTTACTGTTGTTACTTTCGCTACTTATTTCGTGGAATATTTTATCGTCATATTCATGCACTTGTGATATCATCATAGATTTAGGTCTAACATCATTAGAAACGATGTCTGGTCTCTTGAATACGTCATAATTTGGAAGAACTGGCAAAATATCAGAACGACTTTGACCGTCGTACGAACGTCTGGTAGAACCAGAACTGTTTGATATGTTTGTGAATTGAAAAATCTTGTAACAGACATAACACAGAATTACAAGCATACTAAAGAATGCAAGTTTTATGGTAATGGGAAGACGAGTCCTGCGTGCCATGGCAGTGGTACATACGGGTGTACAGTTGAGGAAAGTTAGCAATGTTTCCAGAATATTTCATCAGGAGAGAATTTGATGGGAAACAGAAAAGGATGATAGAGTAGGTAGACTTTGATCCTGTACTGGTGAATGGAATATTGATGATTTATGGGTATACAGAGCAGAGGGTAGAATCAGTCTGTCTCTGAAGATAGCACTACCCTGTGGATTTGTAAGGATGACAGAATGACTGTATCTCTCAATATTCCTGTATGAACTGTCCTATGTCTAAGTAAACACCTGCAACAAAAAATTGACGACATATTAAGTAATTAAATATTTCTTTCATAGTAAACAAAAATTATGTGTACATGAAAATAACACAGACAAACAAACACACACACACACACGCATATAAATGCATGCATGCATACATACATACATACATACATACATACATACATACATACATACATACATACATACATACATACACACACATACACACATACAATGTACATACATACATACATACATACATACATACATACATACATACATACATAGTCACTATTTTGATATTGTTAACTTTGTTTAAAAATGTGTTTGGTAACTTACAGTACTTTTTAAAATATTTTGCTAGCTAGCTGTGAGGTATGTATAATAATCATCACTATCACTCTTAGTGTGCAACCAGCACTGAGAAGTAAAAAACGGTAAAGTTGTTTTTTCAAAAATCAAAAGTATCTAGTACCGCAACTATTTCTCATCCATATGGCCGCTTTAAAATTCAATATTGAGCTGCTTGTAGTCTTCATCATATTCAATAATCTCTGTTATCAAATTATCACAAAATTTGGGTTTCTGATAACATTTAAATAATCTCAAAACTGTCTATAAAATAATCTCAAAACTGTCTGTAATCTCAAAACTGTCTATAATCTCAAACTGTCTATAATCTCAAACTGTCTATAATCTCAAACTGTCTATAATCTAAAAACTGTCTATAATCTCAAAACTCTATAATCTCAAAACTGTAATCTCAAAAATGTCTATAATCTCAAAACTGTCTATAATCTCAAAACTCTAATCTCAAAACTCTGTAATCTCACTGTCTATAATCTCAAAACTGTCTATATACTCAAAACTCTGACATCTCAAACTGTCTATAATCTCAAACTGTCTTTAATCTCAAAACTGTCTGTAATCTCAAACTGTCTGTAATCTCAAACTGTCTATACTCTCAAAACTGTCTATAATCTCAAAATCTATATATACTGTAAACATAAACTTGTCAACAAACGGTTCTATAAAATATATCCTAATTTTAATGAACTGTGTATTCTGTTACGAAATTCTGTTATGAAAAATAAATTTCAAACTATATTATGTCATAACGAAATTTATTTATGAAATATCCTGTTGTAGTAATTCCTCAGATTTATCTTGTGTTGTCTCATAAATATGCAAATATGAGATGCTATGTGATTACTATTACCAATCTGAATTGATTATGTATACTGGGGCTGAGATCAATAGTTCAATGTAGGATAAAAAACTAAATTCTTTCAGTTAGACAGACCCCCCCCCACCCATCCTCACCCCTTATAACTTAATTGGCTAAAATTGAAAATAGTTTCAGACAGCTTTATAATCAATTTCAAATCAGTATGTAGTAGATGTAGTGCTATGAATTCAAAGCCAGTATGTAATAAGGAAAAAATAGCTCTTTTATTAATGTATTTTAGTGCCATGCATTTACTAAAGCAAAAATTCTTCCATTTCTCAATTTGACGATTTTTTTTTATGAAAAAGATGAAAGGTTAAATGCAGATATCTTTGCACTGTGTTCAGCATAGTTCATGCTTGTCCTGCTTGCATACGGAGTAAGTCGTCCCTTCCTTCTCCGAAACGCATGCACCGTATGCAAGCAGGACTAACTTCATGCAGTCATGGAGTGTATCCCTGTGGAAGATCACATCAATACGAGAACATGATACAATATTACGACCATTCATTCATTCATTCATTCATTCATTCATTCGTTCATTCTGTAGTGAATGGGGGGAAAACACGACAAGTGTTATTTTAAGAAAGTAATAAAACTTTGTATCGATCGAACTGCCTGCTGAATGTCAGCCGTCAGCATTTAAGTCGTCTGCTAAAACTCGTACTTGGGGGCTAGTATACGTTTCTCAGACTCATTTCAGTAAAAATCAATCTTACATTGTTGAGGCTGCCGATTGAATAAAATGACGGGCTATTATTTCTGCAAGCGAACAATTTAGACAGAAAACAATCCCTTGCTATTGAACGATCTACATACTGTTTGCAAACGACAACATTTCTTACATTCTTACATAAAACATACCTGATATTTGACTACATCTATACAGTCATCTCAACGTATCACGATTCACACCGATGGCTTCACCTCGGGGCTCGACACCACCATCGATCGATCGGTCCTTTCACTGCTAACTTGAAAATGTTGCTCCGTCTTTTTGCTTTTCATTTCCACAGACGATGATGCCAAAAATTAGATACATGTCGATCGAGACAGATCTAGAATTCTACAGGCCGCTAGAAATCGCGGAGATTTTTCGTTCAGTACATGCCGGTGACTGCTGTCTCCTCTGTCTCAGAGTCTAACCATCGCATCGCATCGTAAAGTTATTATAATTTTCAGCAGACAGTCTTTGTTCCCAACAATGTATGACCTTGGGGCTTATTATTTGCATAGGTCATTGGGTCGGAGGTCGGCTTTGAAAAATGAGCTCGCCAAATTAAGGCAAGGTAGAGTTGATTAACTGAATGAAGACATCTCCATAGGAGACAGAGGAAATAAACCGTGTCTAGGATTATTCCCTTCGGCTTATTTAACTTGTTGTTGCTGTAAGCGTATTTTGCATACATGTACTATTACAACATCGAATGTGACCCATAAATCAATAGGTCTGCATCCATCGGAGCCAATTACGAGCAATTGCGCATCTGTTTTGAGTTCGATTTTTTTACCAGTAAATTCCTCAGCATCTCTTTCAACAAAAATAAGAACTAAACATTTCCCCTCAAAAAGATAAATATTGTGTACTGAATACAATTTGACTAATGTATCCTTTAATACCGCATATAGTATACTAAAAGTTGATTTTCTTTTCTTTTAGTTTCTTTACTTGTCTGTTCTGTTCTGTTCTGTTCTGTTCTGTTCTTTTCTTTTCTGTTATTTTCTTTGTTGTGTGCAGAGTTTGGGTTTTATGAATATTGAATATTATGATGGCTAGCCAACAACGTCACAGTCGTCGTCATCATCGTTATCGTCCTCCTCCTCCTCCTCCTCCTCCTCCTCCTCCTCCTCATCATCATCATCATCATCATCATCATCATCATCATCATCATCATCATCATGATATCATCATCATCATCATCATCATCATCATCATCATCATCATCATCATCATCATCATCATCATCATCATCATCATCATCATCATCATCATCATCATCACCACCACCACCACCACCACCACCACCACCACCACCACCACCACCACCACCACCACCACCACCACCACCACCACCAGTGATTTCCACGCGAATATTCCATATTTTATTTTCTGAATTATTTTCAATTTGTATCAATTTTTGGCAATTTGTATTTTTCCCCGTGACATGACATGATTCAAATATTTTTTTTATCATAAGCGTACAGTCCTCCCTATTTCTGAGAGGGATTCACAATTCTTGAAAATCTATAATTCCATTTTCCTGTACAACATGCGCGGAGACCAAAAATAAAGCAAGCCATTCAAGAAAAACAATAATAACTTTAAACGGATCTCATTACGCTTAAAACCTGCTCCTCTCCTCTCCTTTTTCCTGTACAAAAGTTTTTACTCGTGTAATTCAAGTTTTCCGTGAAAAGTCTTCTTTAATAATGTGTGTGTGTGTGTGTGTGTGTGTGTGTGTGTGTGTGAGAGAGAGAGAGAGAGAGAGAGAGAGAGAGAGAGAGAGAGAGAGAGAGAGAGAGAGAGAGAGAGAGAGAGAGAGAGAGAGAGAGAGAGAGAGAGAAAGAGAGAGAGAGATGCCTTGTGAGCCACCACACATATAGTAATATAAGCCGAGATAGACTCAGAATACGAATGGGGAATGGGTACACCAATTTTTGGTGCGCCACTAGAAATTGTGTGCGTCAGTGCAGTAGCCAATTGTCTTTGAGAGCACACATCATCATACAACATAGCCATTCTTAACCTAATACATGTACATGGTGATTTTGCTATTGTTAGGGAATATATTAGTAACTTTTGAATTTTTTGTTTAAACTTTAAAGTCACTTCACGGCAACATTTGCGAGAGCGCCATCAATCACATTCCACTCTATCCCAAACGATCTTTCGTTTTCTGAAAGAGGTTACAGCGATATAAATAATCTTTTATTACACATAACACATATGTGTGTGTAAAGTTTGAGATATTACGTAATTTATTTTTAAAAGACATTAAAAATAACCTGGCAAACTTAAAAGTGTCAGAAAGTTTCATATTTGACAAAACTTAACCCGATGTGACGCGACCCGACCTGACCCGACCTGACATGTTCCTGTGCATTCATCACGCACACTGACAACACACGTTACGAGCCCCAGTAAATAACGTTGTACGTGAAGAAATCGGTGCATTTTATCATGTTTATGTATATATTGTGAATCATAATCGCTAATTCAAGTCGCATGTACGGCATGGGTCTTGGATCAGAATTTTCAGGTAAAGCGACCTTCACACTTTGTACTTTGAGTTTTTTGGCGGGTACATACGTCGGCTACAAGATTTATGGGTATAGGAAGCGATACCTGGAATACAAACGTGACCGCCTGGCAGAGAAGTTTGTAGTAGCACAAACGAAGGTAGAGGCACAGTAGTTTGGATAATCACCGGGATTTTGTCGACACAACAGACAGGAACTGGGAACTTGTTAACTACAGGTATCTACACAGACAGAATTGGTGAAAGTTGAAACATGGCGACTAGTGTACAGCCCGCTATTGTAGTTCATGGTGGTGCATGGGCCATACCTGACAATTTGGCCGAAGCCAGCATTGAAGGGGTTCAAAGTGCAGCTAAGAGAGGCTATGGGGTAGTGAATGGTGGTGGCAGTGCCGTTGATGCGGTTGAAACAGCTGTGTGTGCATTGGAAGACAACCCTGCATTTGATGCTGGGTATGGGTCTGTTTTGAACAGTGCTGGTGAAATCGAATTAGATGCTATCATCATGGAGGGGTCTGAGATGAATGCAGGTGCTGTAGCAGCTGTCCAAAACATCCAAAACCCTGTGAAATTAGCCAGGTTGGTTATGGAGAAAACAGACCACTGCTTGATCGTCGGCAAAGGTGCTAACATGTTTGCCAAAGAGATGGGCATTGAAGAAGTGGCACCTGAGAAATTACTGACAGATGCAGCTAAAGCAGAATGGGAACTCTGTACACAGTATAAACACACTATCGACACATTTTTTCGTGATCGTTCTTCAACATCGAATAGTCATGACACTGTGGGTGCAGTTGCTGTAGATATCCATGGCAATGTCGCATGTGCCACATCCACGGGTGGAATCACAGCAAAGCGTGTTGGTAGAGTTGGTGACAGTCCTCTCATCGGTAGTGGTGCTTATTGTGATAACGCTGTCGGTGCTGCATCATCCACAGGTCACGGTGAAGCCATTATGAAAGTCTTGTTAACAAGGCATGTTTTATATCTGATGGAGGAAGGTTTGACTCCCCAAAAGGCTGCAGAAAAAGCAATTGAGTATATGTTTAAGAAAGTTAAGGGAACTGGTGGTGTAATTGTTGTTAGCAACAAGGGAGAAATAGGTTTTCATTCTAATACTGAACGTATGGCGTGGGCTTCACTGACGAGATCCACTTTGAAATGTGGACTTAATCCTGGTGATGTCATAGTCAGGGAATATACTCAATGATGATGGAGTTGGAAACTATTCAGTGTCTTCTAAAGTCATCAACATATTGACCTAGTTCATTTATACACCTGTATTTGTATCTAAAGATTTTTTAAGTGAATTTTGTAATGGATCCTTTTCTATGAATGATAAACAGTAATTATAGAAAATTCAATAATTTTACCAACAGAATTTCAAATGTATGAAGTAAATTTGTGATTTTGGCAATGCATTTTAGTTTAAAAATAATAATTTCAGAAACAATATCTTTTATTACACCGTCATTATGAGGAAATGCAATTGTATTGATTGAAGGGTGCCATTTATACATGTACTTGAAAACTACCCAGCTCTCAAGTTATTGTATAAATGAAGTCTCGCTGTCAGACTTTAATAGTGACATTCATCTTTCTGTAAGGTGCAGGAAGTCAGCAACTTTTCATGACACCTCACAGCCCACTTCATACTTGAAGGCAATAATTTTGATGTCATGGAAGGTGTGCATTAAACATTGAATAGGTTAACCAACATTTTAGTAAATATTTTAATATGAGTAAATCTTATGCACTCAGCTTGTTCAGTGTCAGTCTTTGTGTGTACATGCACATGTGTGAAAGAAGCATACATGTATTGTAGTATTATATTCTTGTAGGTTTAAACACTTCACTACTTGGTGGCGTGTAGCAATAGAATCATCTATACTAAATCAATACAAACTTTGTAGTGTGTTTGTAGTGGCATTTATACAGTGGATGTTACATGTATTTCAAATAAAACTTATCATTTATTTGAAAAAAACAGACTGTTGTTTACTTATTCACCTTCCGAAGTACTAAATCACAACTTTATTCGAATTGACTACAGTTATTTAGACTTCTTCCAGAATCCTTCAAGTTCAAGGTGTGATACATATTCACAGTTCATAGAAGCTGTAATCTGTTATGTACCCGTATGCGAGAATAGGGATTGGGACAGGAACCACAATTGTATCCCACACAGGAAAGTGATATTATCAAGATAATGTGATCTGCAATCAAAATCACCCTTCCAAAATCCATATAAAACAGGAGCATGGGGTGGGGGTGGGGGGGGGGGGATGGGATGGGGATACAAGAATAGTTATTTGGACTTTTAAAAACTTCTCTCATGATTATATTCTTTGCTGGTAATTTATTGTCTGACCTGACCTGACCTGACTTGTCACTTTGATATGAGGGAGTGACTGAAATAACCTCAAACTCTACAAAGTATTGACTATTTTAACTTCAAAACCTGAAGCATGATACCTAATGTTTTGTGAAGTACTTGAAATAATGACATGGTTCATTGACAGAATCGATATTTAACTAGGCACTTGCCCCACTTTAGAATCTACTGGTATATAGACCTTGACCTAACAGGACCCCTGGACCATTCAATAATAATCAGGCCTGTGTAGGTTCTTTGCACTTTCATCCTTCTGTCAGTCACATGTTTTTCTAGCGTGTAAAGTAACTAGACTATCATCACCATCACAATAGGGAACATGCAAACCCGCCATGTTGAATGTTGCATCATGGGAGAAGTGATAAATACTAATACATTAGCATTGTAAACAATATTGTTACATTGTTTATAACCAGGAATGATCAATTCATAGTCACCCTGACAAGTGTGGGAGGTTAATTTTATCAGTAGCTCCAGATCAAGTATTACGATAACCACAGATATTCCCATAGTCCTATGTGTCTGAGCATGCTCAGTTTGGATTGCAAGTTCCCTATTAGTAGAGTGAGTCTTTCACATATATGCATGTGCACATGAACATTGGGTCAGGGACCACTCGATTGAACCCTTTCCAATTGGCAAAAGTTGTTGGTAAACATATAACAATCCAACGTTGCTAAATTGTTGCTAGTTTGTAAATTTCATTATTTTAAGCTGAAATATTATCATTAATGCATACATGAAGACATTGTTAGGATTCCTGGTCTGGTCTAAATTGATCCTGAAAAGAAATTCATAATTAAATGCACGATCATTTATTACAAATGAATGGGTATTTTTTGAAAATTGCATTCTTTTACTTTGTATTGTTATTATTTGTTGTATGTTCATTTTATAGTGATTTCGTGAAAAGTAAAATGGTAGAGGAGATTTGGTCTTTACAACATTTTTGGGCAGAATATTTTATGATGCCATTTAAGGAAATTTAAAGTTGTCATATCTTAATTATGCAAGTTGTATCAATCTAATTAGTGACAATTTCTTTTCTTTGTTTCAATGTTTAATTAAAGTTCATGAACAACTTGTATTACAATGTGAAAATAAGCACATCTAAAAGGAATGAGACTGTGAAGTTTTTCTACGTAAGCCTAGGGACCATGTCCGTCCAATAATCGTGGACTTGGAGGGTTTTAAGGTCATGACCTAAGTTCAACATACTGGTATTTTTCACCTGCCACGTTGGAGCGTACACCGCCATTTTGAATTAAAATTACCGGCGAGATTCACTTTCTGTGAATGTTTTCCGGGATACAGACGAATTGTATGTTTCACAGAGAAATTTTATAGCGTTTCGTGACCTTAGGAAAATATACGATGGTGAGGAAGTGGTTATTTTGGTCGCTGGTGTTGTTGCTTTTAGGTGTTCTTTCACAAGCAGTGGAGCTCACCTTCGAGTTGCCAGACAACGCTAAGCAATGTTTCTATGAAGAAGTTGACCAAGGCGTCAAAGTAACGCTAGAATACCAGGTAAGAATTTGACATTTAAACAACATATATATAGTTTCAGAATCTGTTGATAATTCGAAGTCTGCGTTCGTTGGCCCGTCACTCAACAACCTACGACAGAGCTGACCAGCAGACGACTTGTTCTGGGCTTTGTTTATTTGTTAATCTCCCCTCCACTTGTAAAACGAAACGCCAGCTGTTCTCTTTGCGAGTGTATGTCTTTACGGTGACCGACATAGGAGAAATGCACGACCATACATGTTTTGTTGATAAATAGTAGTTGCAGTACACCTGACTTACGAGATCTAAAGTATACAGAAAAAAAATATCAAGCACGAGCAACCACCCGTGTACAAATGTACACGTCATCCAATTCTTGGCATATCAAATTCATGTTATGCAAGTGACTGAGCTGAGTTCCTGTATACGGTATACCCATTCACTTCCATCTCAGGAACGTGTATACACACTTTTTTCATCTTGCAATAAACTTGCACTATATATCTTAAATACAGTACACACCCTATAATTATTTCAATGTTTAATATATAATTGATATATTTTATCGTGACCCAATTATTTCTTGTAATTTTACATGATTCAACATCCATGCATACTGTGCTACATACATTACATGGTCATGACTACAATATGGATAACAATTTGGTAACATTAATTGCAATAAATAGATGTGTACAATTGTATGAAATGTATCAATATTTAGCACTAATATTTCTTTATCATTGCACTTGTAAAAATCTGTTGATGTGTCATGTACAGGTAATTTAATCCAAAAAAGTAATTTCACAAAACTTAAATAGAAATTTTTGACAACATGACAAGGGTATCAATCAACAAACAAAGTGTTTCACTCATAAATTAAGAATTTCAGAAATACGGGTACTACTTGTACTAGTATTAAAGAAACCACAAAATTGCTGCCATACTGTATATTTAGTATAGTGTCAAACAGGAAACTGATAACATTTACTGGTACATGGGCTGACAGTGACATTACACAAAGACAGATGTGTTTGAGGGAAGGGATGAACGTATAGCTGTTCTACTTTTAATCAGCGTTATTAAATGTATGATAGCTGCATCTCTAGCTTTCTACTCAATCCCTACAAATGAAAAAAAACAAAGCTCTTTAAACCGGACTACATGTATGTTGGGTTATCCAAGGACGTTATGATTTCAAAAGTAACATTGATCAGCACTTCAACACCAGACTCTGATGGGATGTTATTCTTAGGATATCCCAAACTAAACTAAATGTAGATGTACTCCCATGCCTGTGTACAAGTACAAGTACATGTGCCATCACCCAAATGACTCAATAAGAGTGTAAATGTAGAACTATGTACTGTTGATAACATTTCTACATCATGACCCTGTACACAGTAATCTAAACAAGAGAAAAGTCAGAAATGAACATACATGTACCATCCCACTTCCAAGTAAAACTCAGTGGCGGTACTAAATTAGTCCAACTACAGTTACAACAATTGCACCTTGTTGTTGGTTGAGCCAGAGCTTGAAGTCAGATAAATGGTTTGGTAAAACGCAAGTCACAATGCTCAATTTGATGAATAAAAAACATTTTGCTCAACATTTAAGTCTCTTGCAGAAGACCTTCCGTAGGTCTAAAGACTTTTGTAGACTATTATTTTGATCTGTACATGTACATGTAATAGCTCAGCCAGACCATTGCATTTATACAACAAAATCTTGAGATGTTTGCCATTTACAAGGATAAGACTGGGCATCCTCAAACTGGTAAAAATGTGACACAAGGCATTGTAATCCTCATTATAAAGTCTAATTTCAAAATGTGGGCTGTGTATATCAGGTTATTACATTGTATGGCCAATCAGTCATCCGATGCAAATGCTATTCTGTCAATTCAATCTGAACATCATTCAATCTGAGCCTATATGGAGTATTGAAATATAGATTAATGATGTTCTCCCAAATCCAATAAAGCATAACTTCATTATTATAAAATGCCACGCATTCTTCTAATGAATGAATATATCCATGACATTATGTTTCCATTTCAATCATACATGCTCATATCCTTTGCATCAACAATACAGGCTCATCACATTTTTCTTAATGCAGTACAGTGACCATAGTTACAACGTGATTAGTGAGCACTGGTCAAATTTGAACAGCGAGTCATTTCCATTAACATTGTATGCAATATATACATGTAATTTTCGAATAATATGTTTGTGTACATTTTGTACTTGCCACAGTGTCATCATATGGGAGGGGGTTGGGGGGTTAAGAACTTCTGTACTTGCCAGAGTACCAATTGAAAAATACAACTTCATTTCTGTGTAGGGAGTTGATTTCCTTTGAGGGAAAAAGATGTAAACGATTGCCAGATGGTCTTTTACAAATGACATTGTATTTGATGTCAAATTTTCAGAATAGTGAATGTTTAGAAATGTACGTATGGTTTGATAGCATATGGTGATGAGAAGTATCAATGGATATAGTATATTTTAGTAATTTACATATGAATAGTAAAGCCAAATTACAAGCAGTGAACAGATCATCATAGGGACTTGCAAGATTGTAAGACAGCAATGGTACATTCATCCCCATTTATTATGACAAGTAAAGTGTCTGCAGCATCTTTTGTCTTTTCTTCAACAACTACATGCAGTACAAGTGCTGCTTGAAGGAACCAGTTACATATTGTAGTTGGATATTGTAAGATGTACATGTATATTGTATTTATGAGATAACCAGTTAGGATGTACCTTGTAAGTTCCACTTTATGTATTAACCAATTAGGATGTATTGTGTAAGTGCTACATGAAGTGTTCATGACCAAATGTCATACTTTGCCATATGTTATCAAGTTGAGAGTGTGAAGTTAAGGACAACACCCAAGATAGAGGTGTGCCACTGTGGGGACCTACATCACTGTGTGACTCAAATGTACTTGTACATTTATTCTCTGTAAGCTTCTGAGTAGTATAACTAGTAAGATAACACAACCCTTTCTGTTTTCTGTTGATTTGGTAATACTACCTGGTACTAATAAGTATCACGCCAAGTTGTGATTGTTGTTGCCTGTGGTGGGCAGCACTAGTAAAGGGTGCAGACTGTTGATTTGTGACACTTCTGTTTTGAGATTCCAATAAAAGGAGCACAGACAATGTTATTGGTGAGATTGTTCCAGGTAATATCCCAGTTATCAATAATTGATGTGTCAAATATGGCAGCAGTACGACATGTTAGCCTAGGTACATATACTTTATTAGTATGGTAATACTGCAATATATGTATATACATGTACATGTATACATGTAGGTGTGCTACTGACTATTGTGGGGATGGCATGAAAACGATGTAGTCATTTATTGTACAAGTGTGTACATGTACACAAGTCATCATTTACTAAACCACAATTTGACCTTTTTAATGAAATCTGATTTTCCAATTGTCAATTGTTTTAAATTTGGTAAATGTTTGCCAAAATTAATGTGAATGAATTATATGGAATTATATTGCATGTTTGATTCACTAGGTAAATTTCAGATATGTTTGGAGTATTTTTTCATGTTCCAACAACTGAAACTTGTTGTAACAAGTATTGTATTTCAAAAATTCAGAGTGGCAACCATATACATGTACATGTATAGGTTTTTTGTGTATACCATGGTATAGACTACATATACATGTACATTAGCTAATGCAACTGAAATATTAGTTTGCAATGCTAGATAGTTTACAGTATGCCATGGCATACATGTACATATATATACCTGTACCCATCACAATTGAACTATCCTGTACAAAAATTACAAAGTTACAATTCATAGAGTAATAATATAATTTTGTTATATACATGATGTAGTGCTTTCTCACACTGCTCATTATCAATTCTTGATACTTGAAATAGGATGTTACCACTTAAATGCATCCTAAAAATAACTACAATGTACATGTACTTGTATCATAACTTTTTTTTAACACCATGTACTACACATATATGTATTTTAGGTACATACATGTACGAGAATAAGTCGACCACCTTGTTCTATTTTGATCCTCTGCTGAGTAAAGTACCATAGCTGCTTAGCAGGTATTTACAATTATTGTCCTGTACAGACCTACATGTATATCTACACATGCTCTTTACACCCACCCACCCACCCCACCCCATGTCCTAGGATCATACTATACAAAGTAGCCTCTACAAGTGTACATGTCATGGCACACACACCTATAACTTCACATAACCTATACATTGTATATACATGTATGTAACCTATAGCTGTACATGTAGGCCCTTTATATTTCCCCATGTCTTTGGGAGCATACAGTGCAAAGTAGCCTATACATGTATAACATTAAAATCAGTCACATACATGTATCCTATATAATAATATATACATGTACCAGGTCCGCAATTTTAAATATCGGTTGACTGAGGCAGAGAGTGGAGGGTCCTGTCTTGCCTAAAACCTTTAGCTGTTCACAAATAAAATGGCAGCAACAAACCAGCCATGCTAACCATTCAACCACCATAACTCCACAAAATGACTATTTACATGTAATTAATGACTGATTGCCTTCTGTTCTCTTTTCAGGTTGTTACTGGTGGTAGATATGATGTAGATGTACAAATTGATGGTCCACATGGAGCTATTTTATACAAAGAAACCAAGAAACAATATGATAGTTTTACATGGACCACAGATAGACAAGGAGTCTTTAAATTTTGTTTTAGTAATGAGTTTTCCACATTTGCACATAAAACTGTGTATTTTGATTTTATGGCTGGGGATGAAGAACCTTTGTTAAAAGACATGGGACACCATGCCACTGCAATGACATCGGTAAGAAATTGTTCAAATACTAGTACATGTACAAGGACATAACCCCATGATGTGCGAGTGTCAGCGTTGTATACCCGGCATACATATACATTTGTATTTGTACAATTGATTATGGTGTTCTCTGCTGTCATACTTCACAAGGAGCAAAGTGAGTGACAGTGCAGCAGAAAGCACTGCAAGGATGAGTGCAAATATGCAGTGTAGCCATATCATTGGTTCTGCTATTATTTTATATAAAACAGCAAGTTCCGAAAAAATATAACTTTGAGCTCACATTATTTATATGCAACAATTACATGCCCGTTTGCAAACAAGTATGCAATAATGTTTTGGGCCTTGCACTAGAGAAGAATAAATATTGTAAAAACTTACAACATACACACAGTATACAATGTACATACCACCCATGTCATGTTATCGTTCTCTGACTCTGTTTGATACAACCATTCAGCAACCAATAACAAACTGTACATCCTACACTGCAAGATAGCTAGTTCCAATCTCTTGGTACATTTTGTTAAAATGAAATAAACTGATTAATGTACTGCATCTGGATACAGACATGCAGACGCCAATGTTTTTGATGTCTACGTCTGTATTTGATGTCTGTGTGGTGACAAATTGGTTCATTTCATTTAGACAAAATGTCCCAAGATTTAATTGTACTATCTCAAAGTATAGCATGTTAGACTATATGTGCAGTTTCTTATTGGTTTCTGTGTGGTTGTATCAAACAGTACCAGTAAATGCGATGAAACAGGCAGTACTTGCAGTCACGATTACACATGACACAGACACAGACACAGACACAGACACAGTGACAATGCTAATGATAACCCATGTTTATGATTTTCCAGATGGAGACATCGTGTGTGACTATTCACGAAGGCTTGAAAGTTATCCTCGACTACCAAACCCATTTCAGATTACGTGAAGCAAAAAGTCGAATTCGAGCTGAACACATGAATGAACGTGTACAGTATTGGTCAATAGGAGAAGCAGTTGTTATCTTTGTAGTGTCTGTTGGACAAATCATTGTTTTAAGAAGCTTTTTCACAGAGAAGAGGCCTACATCTGGTAAAATCTAACCCAGCGTTCAAAAGTATATCAGTGCTATTTTTATAAAGTGTCTGCTTGCTGAAAATGGAAACTCCAAAAATTCTAGAATCGAAACCATTTTATGCTGTGTAGTTTCAGTTAATGTGGCCACCTGTGCTCAGTACAGGATGGTTCATTTCTTCATTGTGTACTTCCGTATGACAACATAGGAGCCAGACTAACTACACTATATTCCTCTCCTTGTTCAGTGTTTTTGCTAAAACCTGCATTGGTTTTCACAGCTTGCAGTGTTTTTGTTGAGATTTGGTAACTCAGGCAGTCAGGTAAAACTAGCATAGTTTCCCATAAAATTTGCGATAGTTTTGTTTTTGGGAAACCTTGCAAAGTAACCAGGGAATTAACTTGCGTAGATATGACCTACCTTAACCATTAACAAAAGCACTGCCCAATACCATAATTTGGATGGGTAACCTCTGTGAAATACCTGTAGAAATTTAGTGGATTTTAGTTACTTACAACTCTTAAAGGGGAATGCCACTCTAGGAAATAGCTGTATTTTCATATACTTTAGGTTTAGTCATTTCATGATTTCACATCACATAAATTTGTGCCATTGCCAAGAATCACAAATTGAAATCTTATTTCACAACACAGATCCACCTTTGCATCATGGGACTTAGCAGACATTAGATAAACTCTGAATATTCATGACTATTTGTTTAAAGGTAACAGCACATATTAGTCATGAATATTCAGTGTGCGTCTAATAAATATGCATGTCTGTGAAGTCCCATGATGCAAGGGTAGACCAGTGTGAAAAAGTTAGAGGTGAAATTGAGTTTGGTGTTTCTTTGCAATCGCACATAATTATGTAATGTGAAATAATGAATTGTTTCTCCAGATCCCAAAGTTTATAAAAAAATACCTTTACATACTGGAGTCTTGTTTTCCTTTAACAAAAACACCATGATTCTTGGAACAGAGCAGTAAAAGGAGTTTAGACTAAGTTTGGATATATTGCGCAATCTTACTGACAAGCTTTCTCTGATTTAGCAAAAAAAAAGCAACAAAAAAAAGCAAGATGTGTACGTATAGTGATTCTGATGTGTAATAACTTTTTCCATAACAACCCATTTCGAATAGTAAATATTTAAAGTGGAATTTTTATAAGTCTACTATCTATTGGTGGACTTGTTCTTGATGATAATGTTCTTTAGAGTATTTCACCTTTCAAAAGTTATATTTTTGATGGAAACAGAATTTTGCTGTTTTACATTTATGAGCTTTTGATTTGAACTCAATGTAAAGATGCATACAATGCCAATCTAATGAGAAATATTTTTTATCTGGATCCTCTTTTTTGTGAAAATGTAGGAAATCCTAGAAAAAAGCAAAATTAATTTCAAGTGAAGTGTGAATCATTTGTCAATGTACATATATTGTTATGTACATGTTGAACTGCACATGATTTCTACATGTTGGGTGATACTCCAGTTATTGTAGTTGGCCTATTTTGGACTGTTTCTTAATTTCTGAGTTATGCCTGAAACTGTTTAGGTAATGTCAAAAAGCAGGCTTGTTTCTCCTTCATTTGTTCTCTTCCGTACTGATCAAGTCCCTCCATTAACCATTGGGATCTCAATGTACCACTAGAGGGCGCTCTGACTAGCCTAGCACACATGCTAGCTCTGTTGCTCTATTGTACATCATCCCTGCACTTATTTTTCTTGACATTATCATAGTAGTGTAGTTCTCTTCAATTTTCTTCTATTGCCTATGTGTCAAGAAATCTAAAAGAGAGAAAAAAAAGTATTTTCATGCAAGGAAATTTCTTAATTTTAGCTGTAAAAGAGACTTTAAGATTCGTTGGGTGCACACCACTCGTTACAAATATGCTTAGCAGGTGGTTAACGAGAGTGTCAACTTGACAAATCTTTCAGTCTGCCATTACTAGTGTATGTTTATAGGTGTTATTTGTAATTTGTATATCTGTCTCAGCCATGAAAGCCTGTGTCTAGATTGTGTAAAAAAAAAAACCCAGGGTAAAGTGTATTCTGTATTTTGTCATTTTACTGTAGATAATATGTACACAGAAGTTATGACAAACTTTTCAAATTGTGAAATTTGATAATAAAAAATATTATATGTTAATGTGATAAGTGTTTCACTTTTATAAGAATGGTAATTAAAGGGCTGCATTCTAAATAGCCAAGCGGGTATGAAGACCAGTTTAGAGTTCACAAAGTTTAGGTCCCAGTACCTGTAGGTGTATGCTTCTTGGGTGACTATTAATAGTGGACATAAACATACATACAAGCACAGACATTAAAGAAAGTTCAGTCAGACTTATTTCTTCCCTTAGTAGTAATAGTACACTTGTATTGATTAATGCTAGCAACTGGCATAAAAATTTTGGGTGATAAAATATCACCTTAGTAACTTATTTAACTTTGAAAACTTGTATGAAAGAAGTCCTTCTGCACTGTACTGTCATTATGGGGATTTCCTGCAAGGCTTTGTGGGAAAGCTCTGCTGGAAATGATGTCATAGTGACTACAGTCTCTCTATCTTTTCTGAACTTTTTCTTTAAGCGAACCTAGACTGTAAGATGCATTGTATTGTTCTGCCAACAATGGCTTTCTCTTTAGCAAGTAGTGGCTGCTAGGGCAACACAACTCATCGTATCTTGCAGCTGGGAAAAAACCTAAATCTTAATATCTGTCTGTCTCTTGTTTGATATTTGAAATATTTTGGGGTTAGGAAAACTCCATATGCTCTGCTCATTCTGTTTATCAGTACTGCAGGTATATAGCTCATGTTTAATTATCTTCAATCTTGCCAAATATTTTCCATGGACTCTCACATCGTTGCAGTCTTATCTAAATCGTCAATTTTTAAGTTACTTTGTTCAAGCAGCTAGTTCACTTTGTGCATTGAGTGGTTAGTCTAATCACAAACTAGGAATGTATGTGGTCTAATGTAACCAAGGAGGGCACACCATACTAGGGGCTTAGACTACATGTATGATCTTGCTTTTCAAAGTATTTGAACAAACACAATTTTAGCATAGCCAGTTAGGGCCATGTGAGAGGTTTAGCTTTCGTTGTGAAATTCAACAAGAATATGACACTTTAGAATTAAATTGATTGATTGATTGATTGATTTTTATTACCTGTACAAGAAATAATTGCAGATCACTTGGAAAAAAATATATATACACAATTTATACAATTGTCAAAAACTAATGCATCAAACGCTAGCCCAATTTACTCCTATGATGATAAATTATGTGAAAAATACACCTTGGCATCTCAATGTATTTGATACCATTCTTGTTGGTAATTTTGAATATTTGGTCTTGCACCATGTTACAGTAGAATGTGTGTGGTCAGCTTATTGGCTGTATATGTATATGTACATGGACAGTTTTCATCAGAGGAGTACACATATTAAGGGAAAGTCAATCAGACTTATTTTAGTACATATGTATTGATTACTGCTATTGACTTCCATAGAATTGTTATTTAGTAGAGTTATACAATACCACCTCAGTAACTTACTTAGTTTGAAATCTTGTATTAAACAGCTCTACTGCACTTGACATGTGTTCAGCCATTTGGGGGATATCTTGCAAGGGTTTGAAGATTACATCTAATTTATTGTAATCTGTTGACACTCTATACATCAAAACACATTTGGATAGAAAGGCTCAATAATCATGTTTGCATATGGATGTTGTCTTTGTAAAAACAACAGGCAACAACACAGTGAAAATAGCTTCCAGGATTTCTTAACGTATACCACAAAATTGAGTTTAGAAGGGGAGACACAGCTTGCCTGACGATTGAGAAAGCTTTCATACTATCTATGTACACTGGCATATTTAGCATTGATGCAAAGTTGAGTTTAGAATAGCTATTTATGCCAGGCCTTGAACATTGTGAAAGTTTTACCCAGTATCTGTACATTGGTATATTTGATATCAATACATTTATACAGCATTCAGATATCATTAATCATACTTTTTTTCTAACCATGACATTAGATGAGGTTTGAACTATTTTCATGTCAGTACTTCTAGATGGTAAAAAATGATCAACTACATTTATGTAGAGGTCAAATAATTAAGAAATTATTGTAAATTCTTTGTGTATGTGGTTCATTATTTTTTGCTGTCTGTAACTCTAAATATTTATGTGTTGTTAAATCAAACTTTTTTGTATGTCATAATAAAGCCTATTTTCTGGCATCAAAGTATACAGTGATCTATTCTGCCATTGTATCAACACAATAGAGATTAGACTACAACATGTGTCACTTGGTTGTTTTTCACATGAATTGATTTATTCTGTACACACCATGATCGTACACAAAAGAGATCAGAATATACCATATGCCACACCGCTGTGTTTCTCTTATAAACAGCCCATGCTTCTACAAAATAGAGCTCAGTCTACAACATGTGTCACATGGCTTTGTTTCTCTAATAAATATCCTATGGTTCTAGATCATGGAGACTGGGCTACAACATGTGGTACATAGCTGTGTTTCTCTAATAAACACCCCATGATTCTAGGATCATGGAGACCAGGCTACAACATGTGTTTAGAATACATGTGACATGGCTTTGTTTTTCAGATAAACCTATCAATCGAATTATTATGTATACCCTACAAGTATATACTGATAAAGATCAGAACTCGCCATCAGTGCATGACATGGTTACTTTATCTCTAATGAAAGTATACCTTGATTGACTTTGTACATCCAGAACTCTGTACAGTAGAGATGTCATGTAGGTATAAGCAGTTACAACAAAAAAGTATCTGCAATGATGAATCTTTTAATCTAGATTGTTGGTTGACAAAAAAATATACCTACTGCTAGTATATGTGTGTCTGTTTACAATGTCTCTAAAACAGGGTTAACATGTGCCTAATTTGAAACTTTTCAATTTCCAACGCAACCAGTCTTGGTAAGCTGTACCTGAAGCTTTCATCCTCTCACTAAGGACTTCAGCAGCAGACTGAAGTAACTAACATGAACTAGAACACAGGTGTTAATTACTATGCTGAGAATCAACACCACTCACTGACTTAGTGAGTGATGTTAACATCTGGTCACATAATAATTAACAAGAACTAGGAACACAGGTGTTAAACTTCACAAGAAATGGCTAATACCACACAGTTTAACCTATAGAATTATGTGCCTAATTTGTGTCTCCCAATTATGTGTTTTCTCTGTAACAAAGTAATACAGGCACTTAATCCTCTTGTAATTTCTAAGTGCCTTCATGATAAACTGAAAATAACAGTCCAGCTTTAAATTTATGCAAAATTACATGAAAAGTAGCAAACATACTGAACTGCAGAGGATGTTACTGCCTTAAACATCTTGTGAAAAAATGGGAGATGACCGACATACATCTTAGACCAGTGCCGTGATCATCCCTAACATACACTCAAAACTGAATGAATCTATGTGACCACTGTACTCATTCATTTTACCTGTGCATTGATCGCATCTAATATACACTCAGAGCTCACTGGATTTATTATCACTGTATTCATTCATTCATTCATTCATTCATTCATTCATTCATTCATTCATTCATTCATTCATTCATTCATGGATGGTGATGGAGTTATAGTGTTGTCACAGATCCAGCAGATAGGTTACCAAGGACTGGGGTGAATTTCAGATTTTTGAACTTTTTGTCTTAATTCATTTGTTAACATAGAAATGAAACATATACCAAACTTTTTAACATACATATCTTGGGTTTATTTGATATACCGGTTTTCAATAAGTATAGATATTAAGTATTCTTTTATATAAGCAAGTTAAAAAGTACATGTACACGTATACAACACGTTTCCAATTTGACTTGTTTGTGAAATACGCATGTTTGTACAAAAATTTGTACATGATTTGTTTTATTTTGTTTTGTTTTTTAAATGAAATTCATAAAAGTTTTTCCAATCCAAACTATTGTACTTACACCTGTATATGTATGTGTGTATGTATGTGTGTATGTATGTATGTATGTATGTATGTATGTATGTATGTATGTATGTATGTATGTATGCATGCATGTATGCACGCACGCATGCATGCATGCATGCATGCATGTATGTATGTAAGTGCATTGTTTTATGATGTGAAACGCAAAAATAAAATGGACGAGGAAGCGATTAGAAAAGAAAATGAACTTTAAAAAAAATAAACAGGTGGTACATGTACAGGAATATTGATGTATCTTAACCAGACTGAAAAAGACCTCAGAGATCAATGATTTGTTGGTGCACCTTAAACTGGTTGTAGCGTGGGAATTCACCGTATACTTCCATTGTTATAGTGAATACACAAAAGTAGAATTTGAACAAAAACAGGAATAAAATACCTGACATGTGACCTTTGACCCTAGAATGTGTAGACATGGTTCCTTGCTTTAATATAATAGGTGTGTTTGTTCTGCACATACCATAGCTCTGGAAATATATGCTTCAAGGTTTCCGACATGTCTTCAACCCACTCAGGGGATGTGTTGAAGGCTATCCAGAGCTACTGTATACCAGTGCTCATCACACTTTGTTAATGAATATATGTATTGTTATAAGGACACTTCAAACTGAACAATTTCACCCTGTTAGCTGCAGAGTTTCATAGTAAGAAGACAGGATGACCACAGAATTCCATATATTCAAACTGCACACATGATCAGGCCTAATAAAAAAAATGTGTGGTTCTGATAACACTCAATTTTAGAATAGGTGGGGTAGGTAGATTTTTTATTTTATTTTATTATATTTTGTGTGTGTGAGTGTGTGTGTGTGTGTGTGTGTGTGTGTGTGTGTGTGTGTGTGTGTGTGTGTGTGTGTGAGGGTCTAGTTCAAGTTTTCCATTGTTTTCCAAATGTTTATTTCTTCTATCAGATGTACAGCCATTATAGATTGGAATAACAGTTTTATATAGTTTTTTGAAGTTGATGGCAGTTTACTATTTCTCGTGAGACTTCACAATTTTTGCGATTTTATTATTTTTGTTCTCAAATACACACATAAAAATTTTAGGGTCCGCAGTGTAAAGCTAGGTGGGGTCGAGTAACTGAAACCAAACAACTATTTTTTAGGCCTTATGCAGCTCTGTCCATAATGCATACATGGACAAGAAGTTGCTCAAAATGAGTTATTCTTGTGTGTATTGCAATCCCATCATGTATATCTGATGTTAAAAATCCACTACGTAAATTGTCAGTGTTAATGACATTGTGTTAAGTATTACTCGTATGTATATATATATATATATATACTCGGTGAGTATCAATCTTCTAAGACAGTGCTCTATACCGCAGTGGCAGAGCGCAATAGTTTTGGTAGTTCTGGAACTCTTCCTTTGTTGTAACTCAGAGTTTCACGCATAGTGCGATCATCAGACAGTTGTTACAACCAAGAAAGAGTTCCAGACCTACCAAAACTATATATATATATAATCACTTATCTAAGAGTAACAATGACTTCTTTACAATGTACAAAGAGAGAAAATGAGGGTAAAGATACATGTAGATCACATTATTTTATTTCTCTTTGCCTAGTAGACGTTTTGACAAAACTATCACTTTCAATTTAGAAGTGTTTAAATAACAAGGACATGAAATGGAGGAAAGGTATAATTATTTATTGAAGTTCTAGAGACGCACTGAATTGTGGGTTTTAAACTTTTTATCGACTGCGCATGCGTAATAAACAGGCAAGATTTTGTAGCGGTAGTTCAAAACTGTCTTTTCCCAGGTGTATTGTGTGGACGATAGTACTTGCAAATGCCTCAACTCGACAGATTTTACGTGGTAAATTTTGTTCTACGATATGATTGAAAAACAGACCAACGTTCCAAACTGATGGAGATCTGAATGACAACGTAAATACCACTATTAGCGAGGGGTCTGTGTGTCACGCATCACGATCATCGTCTGCTGTTTTGAGTCGATAATCAGAGAAGACAATATGCTTTTCGTTTTATTAACAGTACTCATATTTGGTCTGCAGCCCCACAAGTTAGATGGCCTTGTCACATTATTGAAAGGTATGTACGGACTTAAATCGTTTCAGAAAACTTGTAAGGATGTGGTGACAGACGCCATCCTCACGAGGGAAGGGTTAGAACCATGGATCATGCATTAGTCACTAATTATAATGGTAGAATGTACTGTAAAACCTGCCTGCAGACGGCTACTGGGATAGTCGGGAGTCGATTCTGACAATTGTCTCGATGAACTATCTAGAGTGTTACGTGATACAGACAGAACATGTGTTTGTTTGGTCTACTTCTTGTATTGAAAATAATTTTGACCAAACTTCATTATTGTAGTGGAGGACTAGCTGACTTGGTTTTATATGTAATCACAGTCCATCTATATAGAGGGACTGTGATTGAAAGATTTGTTATTACTATAGAAAGCATATACATATTGTATCATTTGATATGCAGAAACAATATTAAAGAAAGTGGCAGTTATATACACTTGTATATGTGGTCTTCATTATTTCTTTCTAGATAAAACAACTGAGATACCTATTCACCCTCATATTTCAAATTATGAACCATTGAATTATGAAACTATCAAAATTCCAAACTATGAAACTTCAAGACAAAGACGAGATTCAGAACCAGATGGAGATTTTATTGTTAGAATAAATTTCAGTGCATTCAACAGGTGAGATATCAAATTTTTTCTTTCAATGTAATTAATGTTGTAGGTATAAAGATGGAGATATTTGTATTAAGTCTGTAGGCCTGGAGGATAAAGACTTAACATGAAGAAAAATATAAGGAAATCCTTGTATTTATTTCTATGTTTGTCATTACCTGACCGTTTCTCAAATCTGATCAATATATTTTAAATATAAATACACAACTGGCAACACCATAAGGATGTATGCAAGTAAAAATTATTGTTTATGGCTGAAATTAGGAACATTAGAATAAATATTACATGATTCATAGTACCAGTATTATTAGACCAAATGTAAACACATCATGATCTTGAGGATCAATACAGTTTCTTTTTTCTTTTTTCACTTTCAGGAATTTTAAATTAAGTTTATGTCGGAATAGACAAATGTTCCACCCTGAAGCAATATTGTCCATCATTGGTAAAGATAAAGTCCGGTCTAAACCAATAGACCATGAGTCTGCTAATGTTTTTAAAGGGATTTTGCAAGGTGAGTTGTTATTTATTGAACTAAAAACACAAACTTGGTATATATGCTATTTCACATTGGGGTTTTTCAAGTAGGAAATCAGTAAAGTTGAATTAAAAAATATAAACTAAATCCCAGTTTTCATCCATATGGCCATTTTAAAACTTTGTGGTATCTATGTTTAGATAACATTTATACTGTACATTTTTCATTTCAGATGAACCCAAAACTTCTGTTGTTCATGGACATATTATAGATGGTGTATTTGATGGAGTAATTAAGACTAGAGAGGAAGTTTACCACATGGAACCTGTAGGAAGATTCCTCAACACTACAGTGAATTTTCATTCTGTGATTTACAAAGACACTGATATCCAGTGGAATAATATCAGGACAAAGACAGCTAAGAACATAAAAGATAAATTCCAAAAGAAGCTTCGTGCAATTCAGATGTCCACGATGCCAATTGATAACGAGAAAGAAGAAAATATCTTCCACCTTTTTGAACAAAATATAAGTAATCTCAAGAATGGGGAAGAAAAATTTGATTCATTTTTAGATTTGACTTCAGAACAGAGAAAAAAATTATATGTGCCAAAAAGTAACAAAAAATTGAATAATATAGTGAATAATAACTCTTTTGCAACTGATATATATTTTCTACAACAGAGACATGATTACATGGGTAGTCATGGCAATATGACAACACATGGAAATACAACATCTAGACATACCAGATCAGCTATGACAAACTCTGAAATTATGAAGACATGTCTCATATATCTGGTAGCTGATCACACATTTTACCAGGATGTGGCTGGTAGTAATTCTGCAGCTGCACTTTCTGAAATGGCATACATCATTCAGGAAGCTGACAGTGTGTACAGAGCCACAGATTTCAATGGAGATGGCAAGGGTATGTACCAACATATAAGCATTTTACTTGAAATGTAGATCTTACATAATGAAATGCTGACTTTATCCAATACTAAAAATTGTTTGTATCCTTTTTCCATAACCAAATTAGTACCTGCTTACATCTTTGTTTGCATTGTGGAAATGATGCTCACAGCGATACAATCAAATGGAGAAGAGATGCTTGCATCTACATAGTACTGTTCTTTGTTCAGTCAAGGAAAATATGTGTTCATTGGTAGTCTGTACTGTTTTTTTCATATAGGTGACAACATAGGGTTCTCCATTGCTGGTGTTACTATTTTTACACATGCCACAAGCAAATACTACAAACTATCTGATATAAGAATGCCAACAGAAGATATTCTCAACAAGTTCTCAGAGTATAACTTTAATGGATATTGCTTAGGAATCTTATTTACAAACCGTGATTTTTCTGGTGGTGTTCTTGGTCTTGCCTGGATTGGTTACTCCACCTGGAGTGGACCTGCTGGAGGTAAGAATGTCAATGATCAATTAATATAGACTGAAATTATTCATCAGCTTGTTAGATCAATGAATGACAAATGTCTCAAGTTCAATCTTTTAGCATTGCACTTTCGATATTCGATCACTCCTGGTAAGCCATCCTTGCTAATAACATGTTCCACTGGTGCACCTGTACTTTCAGGTATTTGTCAACCCCGAGTTTTAGTGACGAGTGACTACAAACGAAGGAGTATGAACACAGTTGTTGTCACTCTAAGGAACTATGGTGGTAGAATACCACAAAGAGTAACTGCTGTCAGTGTCATGCATGAAATAGGACACAGTTTTGGTGCTCAGGTAAGATTTAAAAGTTGTCTTTTGTTATATATACATATATAAATGCTGTTTAATAAAAACAAACCGAAATGAGAAGATCACATGTATTTGTTAGTCTTGGAGGAATAGACTGGTAACTAAAAATAGCAATGGCATGTATTGTAATTTGTAGTACAGTGTACAGCCAACAGTAAGAAATTAATCAGATCAATTCAATTCATGATAATGATAATATTTATGATTTTTTAATATGCCATATTTAGGAAAGATAAAAGATTTCATGATTTGGGCACTAGGAGTGCTGTTCACAAGCCCTGGTGGCAGGAAGTGAGGGCCAGAATAGTAGTAAGAGTATTATAGCATTGAGACAGCAGACACACATTCTCTATGTTGTTCCCACAATATTTTTTTTATTAGCGACTACAAGTAATCAAAACATGCCTAACCACTACCACTATTGTAATAATGTTGTACTCTTTTAATTAAGAACATTCAGAGTTCTTTTCACCCACATTCATTCACTACATCATGCAACCAGTGGCCATGACAAAAAATTTAACCCTCACTGCAAAATCTGGTGCACCCTCTTGTGGTGCTTGCCTGAGAAATGGCTGGAACTTCAGTTACTGGAATATGTTGTATTATCTTTGTCACATACAGTAACAATACTTGGTCATTGTCACGTTTGATTTTATCCCGATATTCTGGTTGCTGTGGATTTAAAGTCTGCTTTGGAGTACAAATAATGACTAAGCCAAGCTTTGCACCAGTCTGGCATTAATCTAAGCTCAATACTGCACTGTTGGCTTAGTTTTGGTTGTAGTGTCAATTTCAGAATACATTGCAACATTTTTTACTTTATTCCCCAAAAGCAATGTCTGTTTCCTTTCAAATTAATGAAAATATAGCATGCTTAGAAGGTAATTAATTAAGTACATAAAGTGAATGTTTAATTTAGTATCGTGAATAATATTCATTTGAAAATATGTCTATTACTTCTACAAAGACTTGTCTTCCAGAATAGATATGATACATTTTTGTTGATTTTTTCCTGTAGCATGATCCCTTCACTCCAGAATGTTCACCAGGTGGTGTTTATGGCAATTATTTAATGTATTCATTTGCCACAGAAGGAAATAAACCAAATAACAGAGTATTTTCAGAATGTTCTAAAGCAAGAATTTCACCTGTCATTATGGTAAAAGGAAGAAGATGTTTACAAGGTCAGTGCTACTATCATGCATTTAGATATACTCATCCTAAATAACACCTGACCCAATTAAATTATGCTTACAAAAGTCATGTTTCCCTGAAGGTTATATTCTAATTTTATGTTGAGTGGAAGCTGAGAGATGATGTTTCTGAAGCATTTAATAATTATCAGATTCTTTCTTGACCAATGGACTGGGGTCAGATGAATGTCAGATATTATTCCCCAATATTTTTTGTTCAACCGAAAAAAATACTCATGACCTAAGGGGCCATGTCACTATGAGTCACTTGATGAGCAGTGACAATCCTGTAGGTCATGAGAATTTTCTGACTAAATGAAGTAAAATATTGGCGAATAATATAATTATACCTCTTCAAGCATAATTTATGAAAATCAGGAAAAATAATAGAGATTTGGAATGTTTTGAGTCATATTTAGAGCACCACAAAATCAGTCACATAGACACAGGTTTTCGTGATGTAGAGAGACCTGGGTATATAATCCTGATTTTCTGTTCAAAGACAATAACGTGGCTTGAGTATGGTATAATGGTTTTTTATTCACAAGTGAGAAATTTGGTTTTAAAGTGATCATATGTATAGTTTCCTTTTTGGTTTAATCATATTTGCTCATATTTGTTTTGTACATATAATCTCATTGCAGCTAAACATTATGCTTATTTTTTATTGCAACTTTAATATAGTATGATTTTACTGTTATTAGAATGATTCTGATTCTGTAGAAGCATTCAGCAAGGGCTTAGAATGTGATCAAAGACTGAAATGTTGGCCCCTGAATGAAATTGAAATAGAAACAAAATAGCATGAAAAAGACAGTGTGAAACTGTCTTTTCAAATTGACTGCAGTGTATGAGGGTCCTCAATGTGGTAACAGAGTTGTTCAAGATACTGAATGAAAAAAATTGAAAATAGAAACAATAGCATGAAAAATATGCTGTTTGAAGTTTTCTTTTGAAATTCACTGCAGTGTATGAGGGGCCTCAGTGTGGTAACAGAGTTGTTGAAGATGGTGAAGAATGTGACTGTGGTACAGCTGTAGAATGTTTTTTCACCGATAGTTGTTGTACTCCTAAGGGTGGTCAAGCTAACAGTGTAGAATGTACACCCAAAGCAGGGGCACAATGCAGGTATTTAATTATTACAATGTACATACTGGAAGTAAAGTTTTGAATTATGAGTACATGTATCTTCCATGTATTTCTTTGGTATATAGCACTATATATCTTATGTACTGTATATATTAAAAATGTTGTTTGTATCCCCTTTGTCTTTGTTTATCTGTATTAAACTTGTGTTTATCTTTGATGTGATGTTTGTGTTTAAACAACAGTGCATGCTGCCATGTTATTCACAATACTTGCCATTCTTTCTGTAGCCCCAAGCAATCAGTGTGTTGCAGTGATGATTGCAATGTGATACCAAGTGATGTAAATTATCAATGTAAACCAAGAACAGAATGCACAGAGCCATCCTACTGTAAATATCCTTTGTGTCAATACATCTATATCAAGTCAAAGGGATATTAACAGCAATAAGTGATTTGATCTCAGCTCATATAATCATTAGTTATCATGTCCTTGAACAACGGTCCACATGTACACTCATGTTGTGAACAAAGTAAATTCCATAGCAATATATGTTATCAGCAAAACAAAATGATGTGAAATACATGATTGATATATGCTGTATGTATTTATGACTGTTGTTACCTATCATGTCCAAATATACAGTGTGTACTTTTTTGTGTATGTATATATGTGTGTGTATACAACGCATATGTGCATGAAGAACTGCCATGCCAGCAGACTAGTAAGAAAGCCCAGCTTTCTAATCAAGTGGTTCACTGCAACTCACAGATGAAAAGGATATAATTGATTGAATTATATCAGGTTAAAAGGTGTAAGATGCTAGTTAAGTGTGTGGTAGCCAAGGCCTTATCAACTAAATCCTACCAAGAAAAACTAAACCTATCTAGATCTTAGATGTGCTGTTCACCCACACTTTGGGTGCTTCCTTACCCAGCTGGTATAAAGTTCTCAGACACCATACCCAAGCCAATTCCTATACTAGTGTAGGAATCTATGTAATAATCACATGTTATTTATCATACCTGTCGAGAGTTCCTTAACCAGACCTACTGGTATAGATGGCTCCTGTCCAGTTGAAAGTCTTCATCCCAATGGTAGTGTATGTGATGATAACTATGGTCGTTGTTTCAATGGTGAATGCACACTTACTCCATGTTATGATTTAGGATTAGATGATTGCCAGTGTCACTATAATCTCAGCATCTTCTGTCATCTTTGTTGTCAGGTAAACAATATCATGTGTATTTTGATCACGGTAATAACTTTTGATGTGAGGAAAGCTACCTGTGAAGAATATTCCTGCTTCTTCCTTTACCTAAATGGAAATTAACTCTGAATAAAATTTGAAATATCTGAGCCTTGAATCTTTTATGTATATGTTTGGCCAGCTAAAATTTAATATCCTTTTATTGCTGATCAAACAATATAACAATACTGCTTTGTATATATTTATGAGTTTCATTGCTGGTAATCTTTTCCACCTTCTCCCCCACTATAGGCAGTGACAAGGAATTTACTTTCCATTCTATAACTAATATTAAGAACATTACTGTAGATTCACTGATACAAATGGTCATCATGCACTGATTTTCCCACTTATCTTTTAAATTTATTATTTGTTTGTTACTCAAAGGTAAATGACTCCTGTGTGTCGGCAGAATCTCTAGGTCTTGTAGGAATTGATGGCAATCTCCTCAAAAGGCCTGCAGGACACGCCTGTGCCAATTTTACAGGTAAAGTACCAATGTGATAATAATAATATTTTGTCATGTGTAAAAGGATATACAATGAAATTTGTAGTGGTTCTGCAAATCTCGAGTTAAAAATAACATTTCAAACAACAACATTTAAAGTATACTACGACAAAAGAATACACCATTTAAAAACTGTGACAACTTTTTTATGAACAGAAGTTGGACAAAACTTTCTGAATTTATTGGGTTTGGTTTTAATAGATCTATAACTGTACCGAACGGTAACATATTGAACAATGGTTGTACTGGGTGGTGAATTCATTACCTAGCTACAATGTAGTTTTCAAACTTGAATGTAATACTTACATTGGACAGCTTTTTATGTTTGAACCTCTTGTTTGAAAGGCCCATGTCAGAGTAGGTTTGAAATTAGGCTGAGAAAAATAGTTGTCAGGCAAAGTTAGAGAAAATCTTCATCCTGAACAAAAGACTAGTCCTCTTTATTCATTATAGTTCCGTTAATTACTTCGCATACACTAATGCCTTGACATTGAACTATGGGCCTTTAAGGCAAGTGAAAAATTGTTAGTTTGTTGAAAGTGATGCCAGGTTTTAATTTTCTGGCAAAATCTACTTGAATAAACTGAGACACTGTCATCCTGGACATGGCCGATACATTGCTGACTCAAGTTTCCTTCGTAACTGCATAAATGGGAAATAACAACATTGTCAATAATTTCAGTGATGTTTTTTAGTTTTACTTTTAGTATCAAATGTACATAGTTTAGTGACTTTGACAATATTAACTTTATATTCAATCTCCCTTAATTTGAAAGTGTTGAGATTTCTATGCCATTGTACAATTTTATAGGTTACTGTACCAGTGATGGAGTGTGTGCAAGTGTAGACAGTGAGGGAGCACTTACCAGGCTTAGTAACTTATTTGCAATGAATAGTGCGGATGGTGCCACAGAGTGGCTACAAAACAACTGGTAAAAACATTTCTAGAATCTTTCACATTTAACAGTGGGCACAAGAAATCAAATTTATATTGAATGAAAATATTTTAAATCCCTTTTCACTGAAAGGTGCACTATCTGTAACTGGAGTATTCTGTTTTAGATCAGACAACCTACAATTTATTCACTGAAGATTGTTAAAATATCAAGAATTAGAAATTTGACATGTTAAAAAAATCAATCATTGTACCATATTATGTCAGCTATCCAACTACATTTACTCACATGTGATTCAATACTGTTCTGGGTAACATTACTAGTAAGTCATTATATCTAACAAAAGAGTTTCAAAAAACCATTTCAGTTGCAGCTAGTGCAGTTTTAAAATCTTATGTTACAGGATATACAACACTTGTAATCCAAAAATCAAGTCTTTATCCAATGAAAATTAGTATGTTTAGTGTAAAAGATCTGATAAACAGTATTTATTTTTTCAGTATTCAAACGCAAGTGTGAGGGCAAATGACATAATTTTTAAATTAAAATGTTGTTCATTCTCTAGAGAAAGGTGTTTATGCAGGTAATACTATTCTTAAACTAATAAGTTTCATTTTTTTTTGTGTCCAGGTACTATGTGTTGGTGGGCTTAATAGCTGTAATTTTGGTAGCCTTTGCCTCCATCGTTACATACAGGAAAGGTAGGTCTGATAGATCTATGGCTTATGCAACAGGAAGAATGACTGCTATTGTTAGGGATGCAGAAACAAGACTGGATGATATCAATAGACGGATTGAAGTGAGTCATGAGAATGAGACAAGAGAGGAAATTGAGGAGGCAAAAAAGGAATTTGACGGTAAAGTTGATGTTGGTAAGTAAAAACTAGCTTCTATGATTTTTTAACATGTATGAAAGGAATAAATTAGGCAGCCACTTAAACATGACACTAAGATAATGTGTTAGAATTGTTTATTCACTCTCTTTAAAAGTACAAATTCAAAATACTAACAGTAACACAGGTATCTGATGTGGAAAACATTTCCTAGACATCCAATGAGTACAACTTGTACTTATCAGTAATTTTTATAATATTTGATGCATGTAAGTACAAATCAAGTCTCAAGTTTCGTGCATAACTATCTCCTAAAATATGGCCACTGAATGCATATGGTCCTTAGAGTTACAAGTATATGGTGTCAAGTAATACTTGATTTCAATATTTGACCAAGTTAAATGTAACATAACATTGGCAATCACATTTTTTTATCATTTATCATCTGTATATGAAATGTACACAATTATTTATCATTTTCAGTTACAGCAGTTGGTCGTTTGTCGGCTTTCTTTCCAACAGCAAGTAGGAACATTCTAATGGAGACTGTGAATGTGAGTGTTTCAGAAGAAGATGCAGTTAAAACAATGATCATTAGAGGTTATCCAATCAAAAGAAGTGACATTAAAACTTGAACAGATTCTTCCCATAATCATCCAATCAAACGAAGGGACATTGAAACTTGGAAGTCAACCATGTGATGATCAAATGATATCCAATCGGAAGAAGGGACATGAAAAGTTAAACAAAGTCAACATAAACGTTTTAAGTAATGCTTTGAATACTGTTATTATATATGTGATTTTGTTCGACATACATGTATATCTACATTGACATCTACATGATGTATAAACCTCTGAAATAGTATGAAGCAACTTTGAAGTAATTTCAAAGACAGTCTCTTGACTGTATCTTGTTGAAAGACATGCTGGTGACTTGCAGTGAAAACACATCAGGTGAATCAATGCAAATTATGTTTGAGAAGGAGATCATTTGAAAAAGAAAAGAAATTATTGATTGTTATTACTTGGCAATAGGGAACTTGTAATCAAGACTGAGCATGCTCAGACGTAAAGGTCTATGGGATTATATGTGGTTATCGTAATACCTAATCTGGAGCTACCGATAAAAAAACCTCCCACAATTGTCAGGGTAAACTATGAATTGACCATTCATGGTTGCAAACAATGTAACAGTATTGTTTACAATACCAATTTATTAATATTTATTATCACATTTCCCATGATGCAACATTCAACATGGCGGGTTTGCAAGTTCCCAATTGTTAATTAAGACTATTTACTATAGCATGGCATAACTTCTGTTTATGCAAGTATGTTTATATGGCCATTCATTACAATAAAATTAACAACAGATGTGATTATACCCATGTATATGATACACCAAAAGTGTTGGAATTCATACGTTATTATTCTTGAATAAATTTGTTTGCAGTATCTTTGTAAATATAGTTTGATTATATTTTGCTAATATAAAGGATACAGAATAAAAAATGGTAGTAACTGGAATGTACACTGACAGGTAAACCATGAAACCATTGACTTAATTTTTGTGTATGGCTGAAAACGTAAAGAGAAGGAGGCTTGGCGTTCTCAACAAAACGTAACTCTATAGGTTCTTTATTAACTATCATCCAATTTCAAAACTTTTCTATAGTTGTCCGAGATCCTATTCATAGAGCATGTAACTTAGATGTATTGCTGTTGCTGTTGCTGTTGGGGAAGATGTACCCATACATCAGCAACATATATAGACTAGAACACAGAAACGCGCCATCTGACATCCTTCTATTGCGGCTTTCAACAATACTTGACCAGCGATGACTACCAAGCAACCTGTGTAAATTTCATCGGTCAACAGCGATCATCGCAATTCCGCTTCTCGCAAAATCCACATTGGACTGCAAAAGATAGCCCTCGAATATTGTTCGTGCGATTTATTGTCCTGTGTGACATCCGTATCCGTATCCGAAGCCCCTACCAGTACAGCTATATCATAGAAATGCCACTACAAGGGAAGGATAACATCGGTACCTTGCTGGTATGTCAAACTAAAAAAGAAATTCACGAAACGGGTTATGGCTGACACAGACAATGGGAACTTGACATCCCAAAGCAACATACAAATTCAAATGTTACTAACTACTCCATGATAATATCACCATTTAACTTTCTACGAGATACATCGTCCTACAAACATCCGGAGGAACTCGGAGAAGACGGTTTCGAAATGGGGACTCATTCGTGTATATTTACAAAGAGCACGGGTGAAATACACTCCCTAGTCATCGAAACCTTACAGCAGCCATATCGAATACATCTAATATGCCAAACCACAGACAAGTAAGAAACTCTTACTTGTTGTGGCCAAACCCACAAGCCTTAACCAATTGTTCAAAGTCGTCGATGGATAGTCAGTCTCGACTAAGAAAAGAGGTGTGTCAATGAATTGTGATTTCGTTGAAGTCATGGTAGTTTTTAATTCTAATTTGACATGAAGATGAAGAAACGTCATCTTAAAGTTTTGTTGAAAAAATCTGCATTTCAAAACTTTAGTAAACACAGTTGCAATGACACTGTAATATACTTAGTCTGCACATTATCTTTTTTTTTAGTCACGTTCGTTTTGATATTATGAAATGTGCACAGTAGACTGAAAACTGTAATGGAGACGAATGGATAATTCTGCGAGAAATAACAGGACTTTAAATGGCTATTTGCCCCAAAATAAGTTTCAATCCATTGACTTTCTACATGGCAGTCAGTGTGAGGGCGTGTAACACAGTAACACTTCAATTAACAAGACAACACTAACAGAGTGGCGCTGTTCGTTTCGTGACCTCAAAATACCGTGTCCTTGGATCCAGACGATTCCGAATGGTGATAGCTGTGGACGTAGCCATTTGCAGAAATTTTTGTTTCGTGAAGTTCTAGTATATTGGGAAGGTGAGTTATGCATTTGCAAGTCTTTGGCTTAGGATAAGGGAGGAACATGGCCACAACAAAACAATTAAAAAAACTTGTTTCACCATAAATAGATTTACAGGTACAAAGGTTGGTAGGTTTGGTAGCCTTGTACAGTTCGTTGAAATGTAAAGAAAAAGGTTTAACAATACTGTGTGTGTCACCAGCCAAGTCCTGGTATGAATAAATACTTGAATTAGGGAGCCTTCAGTATTTACAGGGGGGGGGGGGCGGAGGAAATCACACATGGTCTATTAAGTAAAACATGGCCCTCCCCTCATTCTCCATTTGTAAAAAGTGACCCTACCCATTTTCCCATTCTGTAAAACATGACCGTCCCCATGACATATACTGAACGTTAATCAATACTCCTATTATATCTATACATACAAATTAAATGATTTTGACTAGATAAAGCAATATTTGTACATATAACGTGACAAAACAGTAAAAGACTGGCTGGTTACCTTTCTCTTATAATCATGCACAGTCTAGTAAGTATCTAAAACGTGTTTTTCATGTTGTGCATACTCTGTGAGTGATAAGGTGAGATGGTACACTCAACAAAATGCATCTTTTTAGTAAACAATTTTCTTACAATATATGTATTTTTATTTTTGTATTTTGGCATGTAAAGTATTCGTAAAAATAAATGTTGGGTGCTCATCTCACTTTTACATCTCAAAACACACAAAACCAATTTACAATAATTAAATCTTCAGTTTGGTCACAAAACTGTGGATTGTAAAATGTGACCCTCCCCAAACATTGTAATGCAAAATATGACCCTCTCCCAAGAACAGGTTTATAAAATGTGACCCACCCCCCGATTCCTCCGGCCCTCCCCTCCCTCGTAAATACTGAAGGCTCCCTTATCTAAGTTGATAGACTTGCCTGACGAAAAGAGTAGTTTATTATGCTACACTCTTTGTGTTTTCAGTGGCCAACACCACCCCATACAATTCTGACTCTCCGACGCCCCAGCGGTGGCAGTCGCTGGATCATGGATGGGTGGGTGGGTACCCATGCTTGTTAGCGAAATTTCATATGTACCCCCTTTCCAGTTAATATTTCAATGAAAAAGAACCCCCCCCCTTTTTTTATAGTGAATCTGGGAGAAAATCACTTTAAAAAACCCTTCTTACCGAAATCCGGGAGGTTTAACCTTCAACAACACCTAATCCACTGCACACAGTCCTGGATTACGTGACCTTTCTCCCCGGGCCTTCGTCGGGGAAGTTTCTTCCAAGAGGGAGAGTAGAAATGGGGCATTCTACCCATATTCTCGGAGGGTGATCTGAAAAAGTACCCCCTTTTTACGATTCCACGGACTTAGATGGCCGACGAGATGCGAAATATCCATTGGACCGCGACCAAGAAAACAGGTCGTAAATTGTGATGTTGCGATTCTGAAGAGTCACTGTCACGGTAGTCCTGCTCACAGACGGTGTACGCGTTTCGCTCATGGGACGACTTACATCGTATGCAAGTAAGACTACTATCACGGCAGAGTACCATCTAATTTGGATGAAGAATCATTGAAGTTTGAGCTTTTTAAAATTTGATGTAGACACTGGACGTACGTACTGTACGAAAAGACGCAGCGAGAGAGGGGTTAAAAAGGAGACACCAGAAATATCAGTGGAAATGATCATCGAAAACACTGGACATCGCGTAGACGTCTACTGACTGCTCGAGCACTCTCTTCAACGTTGAAAGCGGCATCTTCTGATGTTCGTAAATGCTTAGCATTTGAGAGTTAATGTCAACAATTTACTCTGTTGGACAGACTAGAAGTTAGTGTGTCTTACACACCACACGAAATTGTAACAGTGTGTAAAGCAGGATGCTTTGAAGAAGTCACCTCCGACTAACGCATCTTTTGATGTGTTCTGTTTTAGAGTAAATTGTAGCATAAAACGTCAAATGCTAAGCTCTTATGACCAGGATTCAGTGTGTCTCAAACAAGGATTGTGTGTGTGTGTGTCTCAAACACCCAAATGCTAAGCTTTTATGACAAAGAGTGTATCAATTGTCAATATTATACAGAGCAAAGTGTAAAAGACCCCATCAATTAAAATGAATGGTAACCCATAGGGGGTAATACAAGTGAGTCATGTAGTATTTACTCTCAGCCAGTTTCTAATAACATCAATTACATGTCCAAAACTTCATATATTTATCTGTTTGGAGTTTAATAGTTGAGCTTGTGCTATTTTAAAAAAAATATAACCTTACGATCTTTTATATCTTTTGATAATAGTATGGACGAAAGGCCTGAACTGTCTGCCGCCGATTACACCGTGTTTGGCCTTATTTTGGCCGTGTGTGTCTCAATTGGGATTTACTTTGGATGTACCGGCACAAAACAACGAAGCACAAAAGAATATCTCCTCGCTGACCGTAGAATGCCCGCAATACCAGTGGCGGCATCCATAATGGCTAGTAACTTGTCAGCAATAGCTACATTAGGGTCAACGGCTGAAGCCTACATGTATTCTTCTATATATTGTTGGCACGCCGTGGGTATTATGATACTGATGCCAATTGCGACACACTTTTATCTCAGTGTGTATTACAGTCTCAACATAATCAGTGTATATGAGGTAGGTTGGCTGCCGGGGGGGGGGGGGAAGGGATATTCTGTTGTCTTTCTGAAGATGTAGAAAGTCATAAAGATATGTCCTACTCCTCACAGTGATAAACACACACACACACACACACACACACACACACACACACACACACACACACACACGGAATATAGGTTATATTCAGTTGTTACCTCACGCAAGGGTACAGGAGGTATTAAATGGGGGATGTCGGTGTGTGTGTGTGTGTGTCTGTCTGTCTGTCTGTCGGTCTGTGTGTGTGTCTGTGTCTGTGTCTGTGTCTGTCATTATTTTCTTAAAAGCTGCTGGTTAAAGTATAATGATATTTGATAGAAATAATGTTTGGAGTAATGGCTAGACGTGATTAATTTTTGAGCGAGATCTCTGTTCACGTTAATTAAGGAAATTTGCATATCAATGAAATCAACTAATTAAGCAATATCTGAAGACTGCATACTTCAAATTCAATATAATTTAGTATATTCGTTAAACATAACAACATACATTTGTACGATAAAATTTGTTGATGTACCTTACAGTGTTAATGAACAATTTGCATAATTAATTGTTTTTGGTAATTAGGCTATATCTTAAGAATGCATACTTCAATTTCAATATAATTTAGTACATACATTAACCATAAGAAAACGCATATGTCCTATAAAGTTTGTTGATGTACCTTACAGTGTTAATGAATAATTTGCACAATTAATGATTCTTGGTAATTAGGTTATATCTTACGACTGCATGCTTCAATTTCAATACAATTTAGTACATACGTTAAACATAACAGAGTGCATATCACCTATAAAGATTTAGTGAATAATTTGCATAATTAATGAGTTTCTTTAATTAGGCTATGTATCGTAAGACTGCATACTTCAACTTCATTATAATTTATTTCATACATTAAACGTAACAAAGTTTATACGCCCTGTAAAGTTGTTGACGTACCATTACAGTGTTAATAATTAATTTGCATGATTAATGATTTTCAGTAATTAAGATATTTCATAAGAATGCATTCTTGAATTTCAATATCATTTAGTACGTACGTTAACCATAACAAAGCGGATATGTCCTATAAAATTTGTTGATATAGCTTACAGTTTTCATGAAATATTTGCATAATTAATGATTTTAGGTAACTAGACTGTATCCTAAAAATGCAAGTTTCAAATTTTGTATAATATGGTACATATATCAACCATAATAATACGCACATGTCCTATGAAGTTTGTTGCTACAACATTTACCTTTAATGAGTACATTGTGTATTTTGAATAATGAACGATATTCAGTAATTACGTAGTATCATGCACTCTTCAAATTCCGTATAATTTGGCACATACATTAACCTAAGAAAGCACGCTTGTCCAAAAAAAGCCTGTTACCATATTTTTTTTTAGTTTAATGACTTATTTGCATAATTAGTGGTTCCTTACGGGAGGCATTCAGTTTAAATCTGGTTTTTATACTGTCGTATACTTGCCATTCTCCCATATTTTAACTCATTAATCCTGGATATAAATGTTGTAGTCATCTTGTAACATACACGTATTCGTAAACAGCGTAAGGTGTTTGATAGGTTTGACTAGATTTCATCTGACCGTCAACACTACGCAGTGATATATAGACAATCAGGTTACATAACAGCTTCAATAGCCGATGTTTGCTTTTTTACTACCTATAGGGAACGATCATGTAGTTGCAGGCCCACCTCGAGGCCCACCCTCGACATTCACGTCATGTGCGAATTTTTTTCTGATATTTATCACGTAGATAAAATCATACCCCGGTTACGATATGTATGAAACAAAAACTTTCACATTCTTCATATTAATAAATATGTCAATGGTAATTCCTGTCTGTGATTTATTTATTATTTCTACAGTATTTGGAACTGAGATTTTCCAAACCAGTTCGTCTTGTTGCCACTATAATCTACGTGATCTATAAGGTACGTTTATACCATATGAAATGTTCACCATGAACATCCTCACTTTTGGAATTGTTGATCCATATAATGTACAAGCTTTTAAATTTGTTGTGTAACAGCGAAGTGCAGTGTGTTGGCTTTTATCAACCCATTCATAAAATGACAAAGGTCACCCTCTCGCACTCTTTGTCGGCTACCATGTCTTCAATTGTTTGTGTCATACATTCGTACACTTTGAATATACATGGCTGCACCTTAAAATAGTTCAATTGACTGCTTATGTTAGTCGGCAGCATTTGACCCAACTTTGCTACTGAAGTACTGCAATAAGTGTAGGCCAATATTCAGGGGTCACGTTGGCAGTCTGTACCCAAACGTTATTCATCAGTGCCTCACATGTGCTATTACTAGTATGACTTCAGGCAGCAGGTATTCTAGCTAAAATGATGTAGGCTTGGTGTTTCACTCGTGAGACACTACGTTTTTGCCCAATCACATTGAACATTGCCGTTCTTTCACACAGCAGAAGAAACAGTCTTCTAATGAAAACATTGCACTTGGACTTGATGATTTTAATGGCTGCAATTGTTTATTTTCTAACTGATCTCACCAACATTCAACTCTACTGTGCACGGCATCTATGTTACAGTAGTTGTTTCTTTTGCATTGGAAGTTGTCTGAGGATGTGTGTATTAAATGTCATGCCGCCTGAGGGAAACACAAGCCAACATCATTTTAGCTGTAAAGACAGCCCCCCCCCGTCCCATAAAGTTATCATGTGTCAAGAATTACGAGCTCGAGGGGTGAAATATCCTTGAGATTTATGTATCAGTTGTTTACAGCAAATAGTTTTATAGTCGATTAAAAGTATGATATTTTATCAGGACAAGATGAAATGAAATGTAATTATCTGCAAGTAACAAATCAATAATTCTTTAGACATGACGATTGGCCTTGGAATCTATTATTTTTATTTTCCGGTTATTTATTATCTGATATCATCTCTTCGCTCATCAGTATCGCTGTGAGTGCCATTTCCGCATAGTCACACAAGTCATGGGACGAGTGTCACATGTCACATTGCGGGAATTGCACGAATGGTGATATGACGAACGAAGAGGCGATATCGGGTAATAAGCAATTTATCGTATGCCTATCCTATTCCCAGGAGTTTAAAGAAATACCGGAACAATAAAAAGAGCACATGTTATTTGTGCATCGCGCGACTCCATTCTTGGATGACGTGTATTTGCACATAGTCTGCTGACTGTGTCAACCTGCTTTCGTGAAATGTCTGATTGTCAACTTTGATCAGATTTCAGTGGTGTTACTTTTCAGCTACCATTTTGTTTTTCTATGTCTCGTCTTATCAGAAAGCCGTTTTCTAGTGACGTTTCACGTCCCAAATTAGAAGTGATATTTTGCATTAAACTTCATCAAGAACGATTGATCTGGGCATAGGTATATGATAATGACTCTTGTGGTTTTCCCTCAGCTGTTGTACCTCTCCTTGGTTATCTATGCACCAGCCCTGGCACTCAGCGCAGTAACAGACCTAAACGTATGGGTTGCAACAGTAACTGTAGGTTTGGTGTGTACTTTATACACAACCGTGGTAAGAGCATTTTTTTATAATATTTATGTATTGACTACATATATAAACCCTAGTCTTGATCAATTGTTGACAATGATAGCAATGTCAGGTGTTGACAAAATTAATGCCTGTGTCATGAGTTATGCTGTTGTGTGTACATATATTGTGTCAAACACAGAGACTAATTATCTTTAATATAAGATCTGATCAACTATTTCTACTAAAAGAACAGCAATACCACAACCACCACTGCAACCAATACAACTGCATCTCTATCACCAGAACCAGCAGCACTATCAGCATCATCACCAGCACCACCAAAAGCACAGCACCACTAATACTACCACTAGCAGTGCTTCCAGCACCACCACCACCACCACCACCACCACCACCACCACCACCACCAACAACAACAACAACAACAACAACAACAACAATAATAATAATAATAATAATAATAATAATACAATTTTAGCCACCACTAACATAAAAAAAACACAGCAACTATGCCAACATTAGGGACAAAACAGAATGTACTGGTGCACTGGGAGGGGGCTGGGGTCACATAAAACTTTGAAGTTCCAAAGAGATGGGGCTTGGAAATTCTGTTTGAACTATTTTGCTCTTCATTTGTAGCTCTTTAAACCAAATTAAACCTCAATAGCAGGAGTTTATTTTTCAAATATGCAGGGCGTGAAAGTTTTTGCGAGCTCGAAGTAGGAGGGGGGGGGGGGCACACACTATAATTGTGTTCGTTCCGTTACAACACAACCACCTCCACCATCACTACGGCAGTTCTTTTCCTACTATTATTCAATACTCGGACTGAAAGACAATGAGGAATTTAAGGTCTGTTGTTAAAATGAAATCAAATGAACATATGGTTAAATATTGACACGTCCTATATGATATGTTGACAGGGTGGTATGAAAGCAGTAATATGGACAGACGTTATCCAAATGATTCTAATGTTTACTGGCGTACTGACAGTAATAATCAAAGGTGTTGTCTTAATGGATGGATTTGAAAATGTGTGGAGAATCGCAGATAAAGGTGGACGAATTCAATACGTAAAGTAAGACAGGTTTTTGAAGTATATTGAACAGGTCGAGAACTGTAGATAACTGATTTCTCAAAATTACCAATACATGTTTCAATAAAACAAACAACAATATAAACGAGTATAAAGTATTGAGAATGTTTGCAGTGAGAACTACTTTAATATAGTTATGGTAGGAAACACTGGCATAGGTCATCAGTGCTCATCATGTATATAATAGTTAATTTGTGGTATGATTCACAAGGAAGAACGTGTGACTGGAAGATATGGTGATATATTTAAAGCAATAACCCACCCCTAGGGAAGGTATATCCCAAGGTTTTGATTAGTTGACCACATATGTGAGTGAATGTGTTTCTGGAGTCTCATGATCAGACTGGGAGTATACCAGTCCAAGGGTACGGTTTGTTATTAATATTATCGTACCAATATAGCGAAATGTTCGATGAACATTTAGAAACAAACTGTAGTTCGGAGTGAATATAAAATGAACTGATACAGTTTAGGGTTGAGTTTTATTGTTGTTTTTTCTTTTAACTTTTGTCCATACAGTTTTGACTTTGATCCCAAAATTCGTAATACTGTTTGGACAGGAACATTTGGCTATGCCTTAACTATGATACCATCGCTTGGTGTAAGTCAGCAGATAGTACAGAGGTTCAACAGCTGCCGAAGTGTGCGAGAGGGCGTCAAGTAAGTCTTTGATGTTACATAATCTTAACAAAACGCTTTCTGATCTGTTTGTATTTTATCTTGACGTTTCATAATAATTACTTGAACAATGGCGGACATTTTGATACTTAATTTCTGAAGAAATATAAAGCTTATACATATCTATTGGTATCTCCATAATACAAAACCACTCCCATCGAATGCCCATGGTCATACAATCTTCTATAGATCAGTGTATATGTTACACCCAATCCGTGAAACTGCCCAATTCATGAAATGTGCATGTATCTTTGCCCAGTTCATGGAATGGTCAACCTTATACAAATGAGAGTATAGATTACGATCTAAAAGGGGCGAATTTAATTTTTGGGGCAAGAGTTTTGATGAACTGAGGTGTTGATTATCGAACTCTATTAAAAACACAAGCTTCACTGAATTATAATAAAATAACAATTGTGAAGTGATGAGTTTGTAAATACATGATAATAAAGTTGTTTGATTTTTATTTTATTTTGTGTGTGTCCAATAACAGATGCTCATTTCATGTACTTGGCATATCTTACCATACCTACTTCATAACCTTGGCAACACGTACGATTGCCTATTTCATGAACTGGGCAAAGTTACCTACCCATTTCATGAATTGGTCAATTTCACAGATTGAGTGTAACATATACATAGACCCTACACGTGTATGGGGGAGTATTTTGAGTTATTCAATCTGATCCGTGCTCATTTTCCCTTCCCAAGGGCGATGTACTTTGCTATGGCGTTCATGGCGATGTATTTATTATTTGCCATTCTTCCTGGCATAATAATTTATGCAGTGTATGCTGATTGTGATCCTCTTCGTGAAGGCCGTATCAAGAAGCCTGACCAGGTGAGTATATCGTAGTGGCATCCAACATCATACTAGATCAATCAATCCTTGTTTATTTGATGTTGAATTGTTACGGTTATGTCAATAAAATCAGTTCCTATCAGGTGACTTCCAGGGATTCAGCTTATTTAGCTAGTCACCCTGTCGTAAGAAGACATTCCATGACCATTTATTTAAAGGCCGACGCATTTCTATATACTAATGATAATAAATGATTACAGAGAGATTACATTTAAACAATACACATATTTTACATGATGACTCCACTTAGGTGATGGCATACTTTGTGATTCATCATCTGCGTAACTTACCCGGCATACCTGGACTTTTTATAGCGGCAATATTCAGCGGTGCTTTGAGGTGGGTACAGAAGATCTATCTTTTGTGGATATGTGAGAATACTTTGGCTATGGGTGCATCTGTACACAACGAATGTAACTTACGGAAATTCAGACAAACATGCAAATATGATGTGTTATTGATTGAATCTTATACCATTATGGTATGCAAGTTTCACAATATACAATTATTTCACCTTATAAATTAGGGTGGTCTTTAGAATATCTCCGTGTACACTATATGTGTCAGCAGAGCACCTGCTTGCAGCAACAAATGCTCCCACTCTGCTATGTCGATTAATGGCAGTAGTTAAAATGAAATGTTTTCAGCAAGTAACAATATTTATTGACAATTACCATGGTTACGTTCTAGTACCCTGTCATCTGGACTGAATTCATTAGCTGCTGTTACCCTTGAAGACTTCCTCAAACCTTGTCGCTGTTTTAAAGACATGTCGGACAAAAGAGCGACCTTTATTTTGAAAGTCATGTGTAAGTATATACAAAAATAATAATGTACGTATTAATAATAAATTTTAAAAAATATAACAGTTAAGGTCAACGTGCCCTGCTATTTCAACCATAATATATTTTCCCATGATAATCAATCACGAAAGATGACCACATGAATGAATTTTGTCTCTTGAACAGTTAATATAATACAGGGCATAGGATTTCTACTCGACTACTGTTTCTACTTGTGTTAAAACAGACTTTGTGGTATATGAAAATCATCCGCTAGGAATATATTGCCATAGTTCATTAGAAATGGTCTTTAAAAATACATTACATATTAGTAGATTCTTCAATAGTCATACATCGACTTCACTTGGCGTGACTGTTAGTTGAAAAAGGCTAATTCAAGTGACACTATTTATTCTATCTAAATATTGTTTAATGTATATCTTTAAAACCTTTTAAATCATCTTCAAAAGCACTCGCCAGTGGTCTCATCTCCATCAGACAAAACAATCGCTTATTAGCTTTTGCAGTATTATAGCAGTATTTTCAATGAGGTGTTAATACGATTTTGTAAGTATATACCTACTAGTAAAGATTACTTACGTTGTTTATTTGAAGCGGCATTCTATGGTATTCTGGCTGTGGTGTCTGTGTATTTCGTATCGGAGATCGGAACGTTGGTCAAAGTCGCATTGACTTTATCTGGGATATTGTTAGGACCGATATTCGGTGTCTTCACACTTGGCCTATTCTTCCCATGGACTCACACCAAGGTACCACAACGTATATATGATATGTATTGATTATAGTGTGTGTGTGTGTGTGTGTGTGTGTGTGTGTGTGTGTGTGTGTGTGTGTGTGTGTGTGTGTGTGTGTGTGTGTGCGTGCACGCGTTGTGGATTAGTCGAGTGCACAAAGATCTTTGCGAACTCGGATAATCTCTTATTTTATAGATTTGATTTTGCAATGATATCATGCCCCATTTAAAGCAGTATACCAATATTTTGAAATATAAAAATATAACAAAGAGACAATTGAAATAGATTTGATGGTATACTTTGAGAGACACTTACGAGAAATTTGTTTTGGTACTTCTGATCCCCGGATTATATTACATCTGTGTATTTAGGGTGTAATGGTTGGACTGGTCGCTGGGATAGGGCTTGGTGCTGTAATAGGCGTTGGGACATTTATGTATGATACAAATCAACCTCCATTGCCTACCTCGATAGAGGGATGTCCTTCTGAAAATATTTCTATTCTTTTAACTAACTTCACTACAATCATGATGACAGACTTCACGAATACTGAAGTCCTAATGGATATGCCGTCATCGACAGGAAATCCACCCATGGGACCTGATGAGTAAGTCTGTTGTTTATTTAATTTGAAAGAAAAAAGACTAATATATCAAATGTTACATTGTGTTTTAAGTGGAAAACTGCTATGAGCATTGCAACAGGAAAACTTTACATGTGCACTCTGTGCTGGAAATATTGAATGTTTTATTGACGTCTGATGAACTATAATATTGTCAATTGTCTCAATCTCAAATTCTACAACATGTCAATGTGCAAAGATATAGTTCCCATGCCGCTTTAAAACATTATCATTACTTATTTTCACATGTCCCCTGTCATGATTGTTATAAAGTAGACATTCCAGCGAACCGTTAATCATTACAGAGAGCGATACATACACCCCTTCCCTACAAATCTTAGCATGTTGTGTTTTACCTTTTTCAGACCAACAGGATTCATCTCATTTCTAAGTATGTCACACCTATGGTATAGTTGGCTTGTAGTTACCACCACTGTGATTGTGGGATTGTTGGCTAGTTTCATCACAGGTTTGCTCACTTTTTATACTGTTCTGTGCTGTAGTGTACTGTACTGTGCTGTAGTGTACTGTACTGTGATATGCTTTGCTGTGCTGTGCTGCGGTACGGTACTGTACTGTACGATATAATACTGTACTATATTATAGCTTATTATGTACTGTACTATACTGTACTGTTCTGTACTGTACTGTACTGTACTGTACTGTACTGTGCTGTGCTGTTACATACTGTACTATAGTGTATTGCACTGAAATTGTAATATGTTTTCTGAGAATTCAAGTTCAATACCTTATCCGTTTATATAGAAATAGGGGAGATGTTCTCTTTTTCACAACCACAGCAATATATATGACACGGCATTTGAGTATACAAAAAATATTCTCAGTCAAGGACTGTCCAAGTGTTAAGGTAGAATGTGACACGTGGTCATGGACCAATTTCCTTGAAAATCAATGTTATTAGTTCCTTGCAAATTTTGTCCCTTGTTAAGTTTTGAAATAATAAAAGATATTTTGAGTTACACTGTTGTGTTCATGGAAATTGACCTTTAACACAGTATTCGGTGGTCATATTGGATTTTGAAATGTGTTATCCCAGATATCCTTTTGATCTCCATTTCAACATTTGCAGGGTGAGCACTAAATATTTTTCTTGATTTTAACTTGAAAGCTTCGAGAATTTTATTACCAATGCGCATATGTACACACTAAATATCAGCATTTTTTTGAAATGCCAATACCTAAAACAAGTCACAAAGACAGGCTTAATTATTGCCATAATAAAAATATCTTTTTCACCTTTTATTGCCAGGGTATAAGAAAGCGAAAAATGTAAATCCGAATTGGATATCCCCACTGTACCGAAAATGTTGTACATGTCTGCCAAGTTGGTGTTGTCCACCATGGTATGACGTCACTGAGAGAGAGGCAAGTTCAACTAATCAGAATAGTCAGGATATTGAAGTGTATATGGAAGCATAATTAGACTCTGAAATGAAGGACACATTTCATTCTTTTCTGTACCATTTATCATATTAGATATGAGAAGAGGTTAGTTTGCCAGCCATAACTAATCAGCACAGAAAATGTTGTATGTGTGAGATTTCAATGTTTAAAATATATGTCAAAGTTTATATACGCCTGCTGGATACGATTTTTGCTACTTTCACTCCAGTTTGAGATATTGTTTTTGAAATGTTGCAAATATCAATTTGCAATTTTCATATCACCTCTATTTCAAGAAATTATGTTGGTATTTTTTTTAGATTTATAACAGAGTCGTTTAGAGTTTTCTTCAACAAAATAAGAGCTTTGACTTTTTTTTTATTATTTCGAGGCACATAGTACGTTACAAACGTTTTATTTGAGACAAGATATACTTAGTCAACATAATTTATTTCTGTCAAGTGGCCATGGAAATTAATTTTGTAGATTAAGGGTTCAACAATGGAATAATTTCAATAAAACAATGTAAGGAATAAATCATTGGCAATAGGCATATCAATAATGATAAGCAATTTTTCTGCTTCTGTTTAGGACATTGATTTGGAGCTCAAAGGATCTGTTGGGATGGATAATGACAAGGATGTTTCTGAACAGCTGATGTCACATGGTGTTTACACTCCAACACCTTCAAAGAATGGAGATACCAAAAACGCGTAGCATCTGTTCCGAAAGTAACAAGTATATAGGATCCAAAACATTCTTTGGAGAAATTGGATGAAATTCAATAAAATATGGGTCTGGTACTTTTACTTTACGGGTACATTAGGTTGGAGTATTTGTATTCCATGTAACTCTGACTGCACTTGTTTCAAACTTTACATATTGTTTGTGGTTCATATATGTGATAAGCATCTAATGAGTGGAATCGTGAAGCGATTTGTGCATTTAGAATAAAATCGTGATTGTCGAATGGTCCGTGATGTAGTGAATTGAAGTGTTTACCTAATTTTGTTTAATCAATTCAAAGGTATCTTTTATTGTATTTTTTGTTGTCTGAGTGACTGTGTTTTCTTTAAAGTTCATGTCAGCATTTTCCGTTACAGTGATGATTTCGATGGCGTATAATCCATACAAAAGTAATTTTCGTGGTCGTATTTTCAATCTTTAACTGTTCAGTCCATTGTCGGTTCTGTCTTAAAGTGATGGCATGTCTTTTACGTTTCTTCCATTTGTCCTCATACGGTACACCTTTGAGGAAGGGTTCACAACAAATTGTTGATCCAACTTCTAGAGCGTGCCTTCCTCCATTTTCACATTCTGTGGTACACATATTCGATCATCTTGTTCGGATCTCCATCCAAAGTTGTTGGTCTTTGTGAAGAATCGAGGATCCCGACAAAGTATATAAGACAAAAAAATTAGATTATTTTTACTCTCACTGATCACAATATGTTAATGTTTAGTTTTCTCGCCATTCGGCCGATAAGAGCAAGACTAAAACTATTTGTCCAGTAGCTCAATTTAAAAAGAATTTGATATATTTTAGACAGTGGGACAAATTGTCGAAATAGTAAATAATACAAAATTGACCCGTGACAGTAGGATATAGTTAAAAAAAAACATTTAATGCAGGGCTGTGTACTATAGTGCCATCTGTGCTGTACATTTTGACACGTGCCGATTTGATCCAAACTTGGCACAAATGTCAGATACTATAATTACTGATACTGATACTGAGGATTACACAATTTTCTAAAAATAAGACGTTAATAAAGATCCTCTAGACGCTCATCAGGTTCAAGGTGAACATGACAGAGATCAATAAAATGTGCACCAGTAGACTGGAAGCAGTATTTGAGACAAAGGGATTGCCAAATGATGTCGATGTTGAGTTTTTGACAATTGTGCTGCAAGAAATAACAAGATAATGATTGGCTATCTGCCCAACATAAGTTCCAATACATTGACTTTCTACCTGGCAGTCAGTGTGTGGGTGTAGTTTTATAACACCATCACATAGTTTAACAAGACAACACTAACAGAGTGGCGGCGCTGTACGGTTCGTGACGTCAAAATACTGTGACCTCAGATAGATCCAAGCTATCCAGGATAGTGATAGCCGAGGACGTAGGCATTTGTACTAATTTTTTTTCGTGAAGTTCTGGTATTTTGGAAGGTGAGTTATGGATATGAAAGTCTTTTGACTTGGGGTAAGGGAGGAACATGGTCACTGCAAAACAATGAAAAAACTTTTTTGTTTCACCATTTCAAGATCTACAGGTGACGCAATCAAATGTTGTTAGAAAGTCTAGTGGCCTTTTGCAAATCGTCAAAATGTGGCGCTTCACTACATTCTTTGTCATCTGCTACGTACCGTGTCCTAGGTTCAAGGTGAATATGCATGACAGAAATCAATAAAGCGTGCACCAGTAGACTGAAAGCAGTAATTGATACAAATGACTTGCCAAATGCTGTCGATGTTGAGTTTTTGACAATTGTGCTGCAAGATATAACAAGATAATAATTGGTTATTTGCTCAATACAAGTTCCTATGCATTGACTTTCTACCTGGCAGTCAGTGTATGGGTGTAGTTTTATAACACCATCACATAGTTTAACAAGACAACACTAACAGAGTGGCGGCGCTGTACGGTTCGTGACGTCAAAATACTGTGACCTCGGATCCAGGATAGTGATCGCTTAGGACGTAGTCATTTGTACTAATTTTGTTTCGTGAAGTTCTGGTATTTTGGAAGGTGAGTTATGGATATGAAAGTCTTTGACTTGGGGTAAGGGAGGAACATGGTCACTGCAAAACAATGAAAACAACTTTGTTGTTTCACCATTTCAAGATCTACAGGTGACGCAATGAAAGGTTGTTAGAAAGTTTAGTGGCCTTTTGCAACTCGTTAAAATGTGGCGCTTCACTACTTTCTTTGTCAACAGCTACGTACTGTGTCCTATTTTGATATCACATTTAAAAGTGAATTCTGGTATGAATATGTACTTGAATTGTTTAATTTGATAGACTTACCTAGTGAAGAAATAGTTTATTATACTGCCCCTCATAAACACTAGACCAAAGGAAAAATGTAAAATACCTGATCAGGTAAAATGAATGGTAACCCATGCAGTATTTACACGGTAAACCAGTTTCTAACATCAATGACACGTCCAAAGCGTCATACTTGTCTTAGTTTGGAGTTAGTTGATTGTTATGTTATTATTTACAAAATATAACTTTCCGATCTTTTATATCTTTTGATAATAGTATGGACGAAAGGCCTGAACTGTCTGCAGCCGATTACACCGTGTTTGGCCTTATTTTGGCCGTGTGTGTCTCAATTGGGATTTACTTTGGATGTACCGGCAGAAAGCAACGAAGCACAAAAGAATACCTCCTCGCCGACCGTAGAATGCCCGCAATACCAGTGGCGGCATCCATAATGGCTAGTAACATGTCAGCAATAGCTACATTAGGGTCAACGGCTGAAGCCTACATGTATTCTTCTGTGTATTCGTGGCAAGCCGTGGGTGTTATGATACTGATGCCAATTGCGGCACATTTATATCTCAGTGTGTATTACAGTCTCAACATAATCAGTGTATATGAGGTAGGTTGGCTGCCGGGGGGGGGGGGGATAATCTGTTGTGTTTCTGAAGATGTAGAAAGTCATAAAGATATATCCTACTCCACACAGTGATAAGCACACACACACACACACACACACACACACACACACACACACACACACACACATATATACAGACCGACAGGCAGACAGACAGACAGACACACACACACACACACACACACACACACGCACATGTACATACATCCCCTTTTAATACCTCACGTACCCTTACGGGAAGTAACAAGGACAACTGAATATAACCTATATTCCGTGTGTGTGTGTGTGTGTGTGTGTGTGTGTGTGTGTGTGTGTGTGTGTGTGTGTGTCATCATTTTCTTAAAAACGGCTGGTTCAGTTATAATGATATTTGATACAAATAATGTTTGGGGTAATGGCTAGACTTGATTAGTTTTTGAGCGAGATCTCTGTTCATGTTAATTAAGGAAATTTACATACCAATGAAATCAACTAATTAAGCAACATCTTAAGACTGCATACTTCAAATTCAATATAATTTAGTATATTCGTTAAACATAACAACATACATTTGTCCTATAAAATGTGTTGATGTACCTTACAGTGTTAATGAATAATTTGCATAATTAATTATTTTTGGTAATTAGGCTATATCTTAAGAATGCATACTTCAATTTCAATATAATTTAGTACATACGTTAACCATAAGAAATCGCATATGTCCTATAAAGTTTGTTGATGTACTTTACAGTTTTAATGAATAATTTGCATGATTAATGATTCTTGGTAATTAGGTTACCCGGTATATCTTACGACTGCATACTTCAATGTCAATACAATTTAAACATAACAGAGTGCATATCACCTATAAAAGTTTTTGATTTTGCTTAAAGATTTAGTGAATAATTTGCATAGTTAATGAGTTTCGGTGTTTAGGCTATATCTTAAGACTGCATACTTCAACTTCAGCATGATTTACTTCATACATTAAACGTAACAAAGTTTATACGCCCTGTAAAGTTTGTTGATGTACCTTACAGTGTTAATAACTAATTTGCATGATTAATGATTTTCGGTAATTAGGATATATCATAAGAATTCATACTTAAATTTCAATATCATTTAGTACATACGTTAACCATAACAAAGCGGATATGTCCGATAAAATGTGTTGATATAGCTTACAGTTTTAATGAAAAATTTGCATAATTAATGATTTTAGGTAACTAGGCTGTATCTTAAAAATGCAAGCTTCAAATTTCATATAATATGGTACATATATCAATCACAATAATACGCACCTGTCCTATGAAGTTTGTTGCTACAACTTTTACCTTTAATGAATAATTTGAATAATGAACGATATTCAGTAATTAAACAGTACCATGGACTCTTCAAATTCCGTATAATTTGGCACATACATTAACCTAAGAAAGCACGCTTGTCCAAAAAAAGCCTGTTACCATAGTTGTTTTAGTTAAATGAGTTATTTGCATAATTCAGGAGGCATTCAGTTTATATCTGGTTTTTATACTGTCGTACCCTTGCCATTCTCCCATATTTTAACTCATTAATCCTAGATATAAATGTTGTAGACATCTAGTAACATACACGTATTCGTATACAGTGTAAAGTGTTTGATAGGTTTGACAAGATTTCATCTGAACTTCAACACTACGCAGTAATATATATAGACAAACAGGCTACATAACAGCTTCAATAGCCGATGTTTGCTTTCTTACAGACCCACCTCGACATTCACGCCATGTGCGAATTTTTTTCTGATATTTATCACATAGATAATATCATACCCTGGTTACGACATGTATGAAACAAAAACTTTCACATTCTTAATAGCAATAAATATGTCAATGGTAATTCTTGTTGTGATTTATTATTTCTACAGTATTTGGAAATGAGATTTTCCAAACCAGTTCGTCTTGTTGCCACGATAATCTACGTGATCTATAAGGTACGTTTATACCATATGAAATGTTCATCATGAACAACCTCACTTTTGGAATTGTTGATCCAAATAAAGTAAAAGCTTTTAAATTTGTTGTGTAGCAGCGAAGTGTAGTGTGTTGGCTTTTATCTCACACTCTTTGTCGGCTACCATGTCTTCAATTGTTTGTGTCATAGGTTTAACGTCCCAAATCAGAAGGGATATTTCGTATTAAACTTCATCAAGAACGATTGGGCATAGGTATATGATAATGACTCTTGTGGTTTTCTTTCAGCTGTTGTACCTCTCCTTGGTTATCTATGCACCAGCCCTGGCACTCAGCGCAGTAACAGACCTAAACGTATGGGTTGTAACAGTAACTGTAGGTTTGGTGTGTACCTTATACACAACTGTGGTAAGAGCATTTATATAAAATATTTTTGTATTGAATACATATTTAAAACCTTGATCAATTGTTGACAATGATAGCAATGTCAGGTGTTGACAAAAATAATGCCTGTGTCGATTGTTGTATAATCATAAGTTATGCTGTAGTGTGGGCTTGTATTGTGTCAAACACAGAGACTTATTATCTTTAATATAAGATCTGATCAACTATTTCTACTAAAAGAACAGCTGCACCACAACCCCCACTGTAACCAATACAACTGCATCTCTACCACCAGAACCAGCAGCACTATCAGCATCATCACCAGCACCACCAAAAGCACAGCACCACTAATACTACCACTAGCTGTGCTTTCAGCACTACTGCCACACCACCACCAACACAACCACCACCACCACCACCACCACCACCACCACCGACAAGAAGAAGAAGAAGAAGAAGAAGAAGAAGAAGAAGAAGAACAACAACAACAACAACAACAACAACAACAACAACAACAACACAACTTAATTAACCACCACTAACAACAAAAATAACAGCGACTATGCCAACAGGGACAAAGCAGAATGTACTGATGCACAGGGAGGGGGCTGGGGTCACAAAAAACGTTAAAGTTCCGAAGAGATGGGGCTTGGAAATTCTGTTTGAACTATTTTGCTCTTCATTTGTAGCTCTTTGAACCAAATTAAACCTCAATAGCAGTAGTTTATTTTTCAAATATGCAGGGCGTGAAAGTTTTTGCGAGCCCAAAGTAAGGGGGGGGGACCTGCAAAAAGCTAACCTGAGTATTTTCTATGCAGCAGCTCCCCCCCCCCCACCACACACACAGCACAATTTACAACACAACCACCTCCACCATCACTACGGCAGTTCTTTTCCTACTATTATGCAATACTCGGACTGAGAGACAATGAGGAATTTAAGGTCTGTTGTTAAAATGAAATCAAATGAACATATGGTTAAATAATGACACGTCCTATATGATATGTTGACAGGGTGGTATGAAAGCAGTAATATGGACAGACGTTATCCAAATGATTCTAATGTTTACTGGCGTACTGATAGTAATAATCAAAGGTGCTGTCTTAATGGGTGGATTTGAAAATGTGTGGAGAATCGCAGATAAAGGTGGACGAATTCAATACGTAAAGTAAGACAGATTTTTGAAGAATATTGAAAAGGTCGAGAACTGTAGATAAATGATTCCTCAAAATTACCAATACATGTTTCAATAGAACAAACAACAATATAAACGAGTATAAAGTATTGAGAATGTTTGCGGTGAGAACTACTTTAATATAATAATTGTAGGTAACACTGACATAGGTCATCAGTGCTCATCGCATATAATAGTTAATTTGTGGTATAATTCACCAGGAAGAACCTGTTACTGGTAGATATGGTGATATATTTAAAGCAATAACCCACCCCCGAGACCCCAAGGTTTTGATCAGTTGACCACATATGTGGGTGAACGTGTTTCTGGAGTCTAATGATCAAACTGGGAGTATACCAATCCAAGGGTGTGGTTTGTTATTAATATTATCATACCAGTATAGTGAAATGTTCGATGAACATTTAGAAACAAACAAACTATAGTTTATTTTTATTAGCCAAACGATCTCGAATCAGAAAAATGGTTGAGTTTTATTGTTGTTTTTTCTTTTAACTTTTGTCCATACAGTTTTGACTTTGATCCCAAAATTCGTAATACTGTTTGGACAGGCACATTTGGCTTTGCCTTAACTATGATACCATCGCTTGGTGTAAGTCAGCAGATAGTACAGAGGTTCAACAGCTGCCGAAGTGTGCGAGAGGGCGTCAAGTAAGTCTTTGATGTTACATAATCTTAACAAAACGCTTTCTGATCTGTTTGTATTTTATCTTGACGTTTCATAATAATTACTTGAACAATGGCGGATATTTTGATACTTAATTTCTGAAGAAATAAAAGCTTATACACATCTATTGGTATCTCCATAATACAAAACCACTCCAATCGAATGCCCATGGTCATACAATCTTCTATAGATCAGTGTATATGTTACACCCAATCCGTGAAACTGCCCAATTCATGAAATGTGCACGTATCTTTGCCCAGTTCATGGAATGGTCAACCTTATACAAATGAGAGTATAGATTACGATCTAAAAGGGGCGAAATTAATTTTTTGGGGGAAGAGTTTTGATGGAGTGTTGATTATCGAACTCTATTAAAAACACAAGCTTCACTGAATTATAATAAAATAACAATTGTGAAGTGATGAGTTTGTAAATACATGATAATAAAGTTGTTTGATTTTTATTTTATTTTGTGTGTATCCAATAAAAGATGCTCATTTCATGTACTGGGCATATCTTACCATACCCACTTCATAACCTGGGCAACACAATAGACCTTATGCCGGTTCTCCCACAATGCATTGCGAACTAGGGTTGCGCGGAGGTCAGGGGGATCCCATATCGATCGTGAACGTCATAGGCGACGGAATGTAAACAATACAAGTTGTTACAATGGCGGGCATTGAAATGTCGTCTGCGGCAAAGTTGAAACTTCCTTCCACCTTCAAAGATTTAAAAGTATTGAAGTTGAAAGAACTTCGTGATTTATGTAAAGTGAAAGAAATTGATTTTTCGGGGACGAAATATGATTTAATTGGAAGGCTGTGTACTGCTTTCGGATTTTCGACCAGCGGCACAGATTTTGAAAACCCTATCATCAAGAGAGAGTGTTTACATGGGATTGCCAGACTGAGCGAAGCTGTTGTCAAAGAATACCGTAGTCTTCCAAAGTTCGACCACATACGGACAGGTTGGACGACTGATATCAGAAGAATTCCAGAAATGACATTGGAGAACGTCAAGTTCTATCTAATCTCATCGAATGACAGAACATTTGACAGGGAGGCTATGCGTGCTTACAAGGCATTGAAGGCGTATAAATTGTGGGATGCCGGTCACGTACACAGTATTGAAATCAATGTCAAATATAGTCAAACTTTCTGTATAGTCAAAGCAAGTGTTAATGCCTCGCAAAGAAGTGGTGTAGCATACAAAACGTACGTCGTTTTAACCAAAGCAGGGGAACCGGTCGGTGGTTCATGTCAATGTGTTGCTGGGTAAGTAATTTTCAAAGTCAAAATGTTGTAGCATATTAGGAAGTACATGCATCACCCACAGTTACGGTTGTAGGAAGTGGGGGAAGTCCTTTCCTTACATTTGTGTTGAATATTTTCTCAGGGGATTTTCTCTCAGAGTATGAAAAGACTCAGGAATTTGTATTAAAGGATTTATATTTATATAATAACAAGTGTTAATATGTTGCAAATGTTTGTTTTTTCAACCTTTTTGCAAGGAACATCAAGAGTTTACATGCATGTAAATCAATGTTAGTTTTCTATTATACATGATAACAATATACTATTTCATTGGCGCTAGACTCTACATGGGCATATACAAACATGTGAATTTTTTTATATGAAAGTGTTTGAAACTGATTTTATTTTTTTTCAAATTCTTTTGGCTTTGCAGTCTAGGTGAAGCTTGCAGTCACTTTGCAGCAGTACTGTTTGCCCTTGAAGATTTTGTAGCACAAGGTTATCGAAATTTGGTAGAGGGACCTGCTTGTACAGAGGTTCTTTGCAAGTGGATTGCCAAAAGAGGTTAGTTTTAAAACAGAAAACTACCCAAATATGTCAATATTGTAGCATGCCATATCAGACAATTTTTTTTAAATAATAACAATTTATTAATATATTTCATATTTTCTGACTCAATAAATTTTTAATGTTTGTTTAATATTGTCATCAATACCAATTTATTTCTTGGGAATGAGTGTTGATATTTTTATCCACGCCAGTTCTATTCCTTGGGAATTAGTTTTTTATTTTAGGGTAACATATTATTTTTCATTTAGAGTGAATTTTATTAGGCCTAAGAAAAGTAATTGTTTAGTTCCGGTTACTTGACCCCACCTAGTTTTTCACGCTGACCCTAAACATTTTTTTTACATATTCGAGACAAAATGAATGAAATCGAAATTTGTAAAGTCTCGCAGGAAATAGTAAATGCAGAAACTTACAGCAATTTAAAAAGATAAAATATAACTTCTAATCTGTAATGGTTGTACATCTGATGAGAAGAAACCAATAATGCAGAGACCCTGATAACAATTATAGATATCCATTATGATTCAGTCTGCTAACACTAACACTAACAGTAATTTTTTGTTTCACATGATAGATTCCAGAGTTACTCCTAAACCCATGTCAGAGATACCAATTTATAAACCAGAGCATGGTAAAGAGAAAAGAGACTGGGGAGGAGAAGCTAGTGGTCATGATGGGAGGTCTCCATGCCAGCAGAAGGTGGACTACTATAAACTATTACATCTGAGGAACAGACTCCTAAACAATGATGTCAAAGTGCCAGCCTGCAATAGCCTTGCTTTACACAGATATAGGCCACAATCTGTCACTCAGGAAATGTGTACAATTTTGTCTCAAGTTAATCAGATACAGACATCTCAAGACAATTTCATTGTTGATCTTACATTTGATGACACTTTGGGGGCAGAGATAACAATTGAAGATACAAATGACATTATAGACATGGATCAACCAACAAATCAGACCCATGCTCTCACAGATACCAGCCAAAATAAAAGTACAAGTACAATATTGTTGTCATGTGAAAGAGATGAAAATATCAGTGATGAGTGTAATCTCCATAGTGATGATATAAAATATAAATTTGTTACATTTAAAAATAGTATGGGAATCACAGCAGCTGATATTGATAAAGTAGAAAAAAATACAAGGGGACAGTCACAAAATAAACATTGGTATGCTTATCGGGTTGGTAGGATTTCTTCATCACACTTTGGTAAAATATATAAGCGACAGTATTCAACACCACCAGACTGCCTTGTAAGGGAAATAATGCAATATGATAGGAAACCAATGCCAGCACAGTGCAGGCGAGGTTTAGCTCTTGAAGACACAGCTAGGGATGCATATGTAAAATACATGAATAGGAATGGCCATGTTGGGTTGAAAGTTTGTCAAAAAGGGTTTGTGATTGACATTGTTAGACCTCATCAAGGTTGTAGCATTGATGGCGATGTAGATGATCCCAGTGTTGATATCACTAAAGGTTTAGTTGAAATCAAATGCCCTGAAAATAATGGATTGTCAGTAAAGGAACTCATAAGAACCAAGAACAGTCAGTTTTATCTGTTTCTTGATGAAAATGAAAATCCAAAGTTTAACAAAAAGCATCATTACTATTATCAAATGTTAGGTCAGATGGGAATAATGAACAGGTTGTGGTGTGACTTCTGTGTATTTATAATTCTAGACCCTGAATGTGGTGAACAAGGGTATTATGTATATGTGGAGAGAATTGAATTTAACCAAGGCTTGTATGATACATTATGTAAAAAGTCTGAGACATTTTTCCTGGAAGGTATTGTCCCAGAACTATTCACTGGACGTGTGCAAAGGCATGTCAAGTTGTATCCTCACGATGTTAGGTATATATATAAGTAGACCTGGATATTGTAAGGTGTCTACACTGATCTAAGGCCAGAAAAACTTAAAAGCTGTTCAACAGGCGCAACCTTCCCATATTTTTGGCATTTCAATTTTTCATTTTTTTTTTCATTAGTGATGGGCAATATAATACGGGCTTCACATGTCAGTAAAATGCACACTTTATTTTCAAAATTAAGGGGATTTCTTTATATTTTCTGAATGATACATGTGACAATAATGTGCATTTGAGTCAATTCCAAATTATGTGTAATCTTTGTTATATAGTGGTTTACTTGGCTCTGATGATGCATGCAAGAGTGAAATAACTGTATATAAGTTCTATACAAACTCAACTTGAAATGTTTTGTCATCATTATGTATGGCTTGTTTTAACTTCTTTGTCCAAGATTGTCTTTTTTTTAATCGACCTACCTGGTACCTACCCAATGGGATGGGCTAGGTTGCTCGTTGAACAGCTTTGTTATTTTTTGTGGCCTAAATGTAAAGTAGAGTAACTAAGCTAGTATAAAAGAAATACACAGTATGTATACATGTACACAGTTTATTTATTTTAATGTTACCATGTACCAAAATGTATTGGTCTTCCTGTACTTATTGGTAGTGAAAATATTGCTGACAGTATTACAAAGTAAATGACACTTATTCTTAGCAATAATAATCTCATATAAAGCCTGTTCCACAACAATCTTATTTCACATTTGTAAATATTTTCCTGTCACTTTATTTAGTGGGAACACAAAATTAATTTGTAATATATTAATAAATATAATTTATGGTATGCAATATATTATTCTCTTCACAGTATTTTTACATGTACAAATCCATACAATATAAATAAAATAATAAATATCAAATATTAAAAATGAATTTTTACATGGATTGAGCTGTGAGAAAGTACATTGGTGAGTGATAGCATGAATGCAGTCACAAATGGTAATATACAGGTGCAGTCAACAAATTTGTTCTTGCGTAATTTTTCAGTGGGTGGGCAATTTTGTCAATCAGTAGCAGGAGAGCTCGAGAGGAGCAAACAAGGAAGAATAAAGGCAGGGAAGTCATGATTTTGATACAGTGGGAGGGGAAAACATTGTGTACATCAAAATGAATTGTTGGTATAGTGGAGAGTACAAACATTTCAGTGGTGGGAGTGGGTAAGTCATTCTCAATATTGGGTGAGTAGTGGTATATATCTTTCATCAGGGGGAGGGCACATAAGAACAGCTAAACACCCACAATTTTTTTTTTTTTTTGGGGGGGGGGGGGTGGAGTTCTATTAAAAACATCATTTTTGGTCTGAAACAACTTAGTTAATGAAAACCACAACTCTGCCCATTGGCTGCACCTAAATATACTTGCCACAACATTTTCTTTGGCCAACTACAGGGGATTCATTGCAAGCATGCAGTTTTGATGTCAGACGGTATCAATTTCAGTGAGACAGAAAACTACCCAAATATGTCAATATTGTAGCATGCCATATCAGAGAGACAATTAATCCCCTGTATTCTGGCAATAGAAAGACCCCATGATCCTCACATTTACACATCATTTCTTTGTGAAGACTTGTTACCATTGGTAACGTTCTCAACATCTACTGCAATGCTATTTTAAGAATGGAGATTGAAAATTCACTAGGAAAGCACAAACTGTGAAGATTTGCTCTGCTAAACCATTCATTGTAAGCTTCATGTCACTGTCAAATATATGAAATGCTTTTATACGTCCTATAGCCCTCTCTATATGAATGCGAGCTTCTGATATTCTACGAGACTGTTCAACTTCCCTTGCTGATAACTGAGTCCTATCACTACCTTTGAATGCTGGAACATTTAATGAAACACCAATGGCAGTTAATTCAGCAGAAACAGTGAAACCCTTGTCTGCCATTACATCGTCACCTTTATCTAAATAATCTTTAAAGTTACTGTTACCAACTATGCATTTATCCGAGGCTCGCCCACCCCACATTCTAGAAACATATGTCACTGCACCATTTGGCCCAATCCCTACTAAAAATTTGAATGTATCATGATGTTTGTATTCACTCCATGTTTGCCTCTTTGCTGCTAATGATGATGGTGTCTCTGAAAATAACTCTGTGCAGTCTACAACCACTCTTGTGTCTGGAAATTTGTCAAATGCATGACATCTTCCTTGGTTAGCTTCTTCAATAGATGGCATGGTACATATGGTGGATAATTCAACAGCTAAAAAATTAACCCATGTGACAAAAATACGTGATATTGTTGATTCAGACACCCCAACCCTTTTTGCCAAATCTCGTGTAAACAACCCAACCCTCAATCTAACCATCACAATAAAGAATTCATCTTGCAGAGATATCTTTCTGTCTGGACCAGGTTTGTTTGAATCATGGATTTTGTGGAAATGAGTGTGTTTATCTTTCCCACCCCGCCAATACTGTAAATTAACTGCCTTTGACTCTAGATATTCAAATATAGCACAAAATATAGCAAAATTTGGAAAGCCAGTCCAAAATTTCATTTGTATGTTATCATCCTTAATGGTAGAAATTGTTAAAAGTCTACTAAAGTACAATTCATTAACCTCCCTTAGGAGATGATTTTGAGTTTCTAGGAACTTAAGATAAGCATAGTACTCAGGATCCTGGATTTTGATGTTTTCTTCCAATTTGAATGACAAATCATCAGCAGTTGTCCTGAGGTAGTCATGGTCAGTAGAAATGACTGATAACTGCTAAGGGAAAGGAAAGAAACTTGGTGTAAGTTCATTGCAAGTCAAATGAGTCAATAGACCTGTTGCCAGTTCCAAGATGCACTGCACATCTCTCCATACAATACAATGTATTGTGTACGTGCTGAGGGGTTTGCATGCGATACTCAGGGCCCGGGGATGGTTGTCATCTGACCATACCCTGTGTACACTCGTAAAATACCTCTCTGGCATTGATGATGTTTAGTCTTTGTTCTATAAAATAACTTATAATCAAAGAGGACAAAATGTCTTTCCATTATTTCCTGATGAAAACGTTATTTCAAATGTAACAAAGACAAAACAAGGCTAAATGTAACAGTATAAGCGACGTCCTCTCGCACGATGCATCTTGGAACCGGAAATCGACTTATAACTTTCAGTTAAAAACAAAGTGAACCTCACAATATAGTGATTCCATTTTGTAACTGCAAACAACACAAACATGATTTCTTACTTGTTTTTGGCTTTACATTATCTGGTGAAAACCCAATGACAAGAACAGTGTTACAACTCAAACTGAACTTTCTGTTTTTGTATCTGCTCACATGAATGAATTATTTCCAATCATATAGAATGATTTTGATAAATTATAATCAAATTAGATTACCAAATGTCAATATGACTTACCTCTGCACTATTAGACTGTGGTTCTGGTTGTGGCTGTGTTTTGAAACCTAACTCACACTCAATCAGTTTTGTAGAACATACATTCACATTTTCACATACATCAACACCTGACTGAAAATTAGAATAACATAAGAATACCATGAAATCCATATCACATGATAACTATACAACTTAGTATATTATACAAGATTTCTGATACAACTGTGCCTACTGCTGTACTATTACTTCTGCCATACTTTGGAAAAGTTTTTACATTTCAAATATCACTATCCTGATTGTTGAAGCATCACGCGATGACATTGGACCAAATGCTATTTACATAGTGCATAATATAAATAATCATCTGTTAATGTTCAATGCTCTAATATTTGATACTGAATAACCTGATAAGGAAATAATCATTACCTGTTTACTGTTAGTCTCTGTCCCAGTGAAAGAGTTACAGTTTACGTCACCACTAGATGTCTTACACTGAAATACATACAAAGTTTTGTCAAAGTTAGAAATGATGTTAAATGTACACTCTGTAGCACCGTGGTTTATCACAACATTTATACACAAAATACGTCAAAGACAACCTTAATACAACACATATATACACACATATAAACAAAACAGTGATAGCACAAATATGTATTACTTCCTTGCAGCACATTATCTGGCAAAGTAGTAATTCTAATTAGTGGAAATCTATACAATGCAATAAATAAATAAATAGCTCCCTACCTGGTCTACTGTACATTCATCTTCCACCTCATGATTAATGTCCTGTGTTGTATTATGATCAGACTCCTTGTTCATGTTTTCCTGAAATGTCAAATGATATAATTATTTAATTTATTCAAGGGTGACAAAATAAAATGTAAAACATATTACAAAGTAACATGAACACTGATGATCATTCATCAAAAAATGACAAAAACATTTTTTTTTCATTAATTGTAAATGAAGCAAATATTGAATGAATGAAATCAACAAAAGAAAACCAAAGAAATACATGTATAACAGTATATACTGGTTTTGTTTATACATATAAAATGAGTGTATTTCAAACAACACAAGAAAACAAACTTGTACATGCAGAAGTTGTACTTTATGGAAAAACACTACATGACATCACACGGCATGACACGACATGATACTACACTGCACTACACTGCACTGCACTGAATTTTATGTTACAACATGACTAACACAGACATAAACAAACTGATAAGAGAGTCGTGTGAACCTAGTTTGATAATGATAAGAAGCAGACTTTTTCGAAACCTTCAAAGCCAGTTTTCTTTGTACACAACTGATAAAACGACGTTCTGATCAAGATCACACTTATAACTTCTGTAATGTAGTATAATGTCTCAAAGTTAAACTAACCTTGTTTACAACTTGACCAGTCCCTTCTTTCTGGATGCCTTTATTCTTATGCCAAGGAAAAATAGTTGGAATGTATGAAGACGACTTAGGATCATCACTCTTCATGTTGTTCACGAAATGTACGTCACATACTTTTTGATGGACACTTGGTTGCCACGACCGCCGGTTTTTACGATGAGATCGTACAGCTACAATCCACGCATTTCGACGTGATTTTGGCCCTACTGGAAACTTGTAATATTTCCCCCCATCGCGCCAACGTTGTCGAAAACAAAAGGGAACACAACAGTTGTCCTTTTTACCCATATCTGTAAAATACACATTGGAGTCTACCGACGTCTGCTAATTCCCATACAAATGCTATGCCTGGCAGACGATTATCGCGGAGGTATCCCCCCGCCTCGTTCTGACTATAAATACTGCTTTGCATGCTGGGAGAACCGGAAAGTCGACTATTGCCTATTTCATGAACTGGGCAAAGTTACCTACCCATTTCATGAATTGGTCAATTTCACAGATTGGGTGTAACATATACATAGACCCTACACGTGTAGAGGTGTATGGGGGAATATTTTGAGTTATTCAATCTGATCCGTGTTCATCTTCCCTTCCCAAGGGCGATTTACTTTGCTATGGCGTTCATGGCGATGTATTTATTATTTGCCACTCTTCCTGGCATAATTATTTATGCAGTGTATGCTGATTGTGATCCTCTTCGTGAAGGCCGTATCAAGAAGCCTGACCAGGTGAGTATATCGTAGTGGCATCCAACATCATACTAGATCAATCAATTCTTGTTTATTTGATGTTAAATTGTTACGGTTATGTCAATAAACTCAGTTCCTATCAGGTGACTTCCAGGGATTCAGCTTATCTAGCTAGTCACCCCGACGTAAGAAGACATTCCATGACCTTTCATTAATATGGCCGTCGCATGTCTATATATATACTAATGATAATTAAAAATTACAGAGATTGAATTCAAACAATGCACATATTTTACATGATGACTCCACTTAGGTGATGGCATACTTTGTGATTCATCATCTACGTAACTTACCCGGCATACCTGGACTTTTTATAGCGGCAATATTCAGCGGTGCTTTGAGGTGGGTACAGAAGTTCTATCTTTTGTGGATATGTGAGAATACTTTGTCTATGGGTGCATCTGTACACAACGAATGTAACTTAAGGAAATTCACATCAAATATGATGTCTGTTTATTGAATAGATCACACTGTAATTGATTGAATCTTAGACTATTATGGTATATCGTTCACCAGGTAACATACACATACTTTATATGATAAACTAAGGTGTCTTTAGAATATCTCCAGCTACACTACATTTTTATATGTGTCAGAACACAGCAACAAATGTTCCCACTCTGCTATGTCGTTTAATGTCAGTAGCTAAAATATAATGTTTTCAGTAAGTAACATTTATTGAGAATTACCATGGTTACGTTCCAGTACCCTGTCATCCGGACTGAATTCATTAGCTGCTGTTACCCTTGAAGACTTCCTCAAACCATGTCGCTGTTTTAAAGACATGTCGGACAAAAGAGCGACCTTTATTTTGAAAGTCATTTGTAAGTTTATGTAAAGATAATAACGTATTAATAACAAAATATAACAATCAAGGTCACTGCATTTTTTGAAACTTTCCAATTTCTAGAAATTGTTTAATACACATCTTCAAAAGCGCACCTCCTCTCTACATTCTTTATTGCTACAAGTGGTACACTAACAGTTACAAGCCAAGGATAATGAGTAACCCAACCCCTAATTAATATTCATGTACCTGCTCATGAATAGTAATGCAATGGAATAGGCAGGGCACAAATGCACATTGCATACTAGTATTTTTGGTAGTTTTCAATGAGATGTTCATACGATTTTGTAAGTATATAACTAAAGATTACTTACGTTGTTTATTTCAAGCGGCATTCTATGGTATTCTGGCTGTGGCATCTGTGTATTTTGTATCGGAGATCGGAACGTTGGTCAAAGTCGCATTGACTTTATCTGGGATATTGTTAGGACCGATTTTCGGTGTCTTCACACTTGGCCTGTTCTTCCCATGGACTCACACCAAGGTACCAATACTTAAATGTAGTATGTATTGATTATAATATGTGTGTGTGTGTGTGTGTGTGTGTGTGTGTGTGTGTGTGTGTGCGCGTGCGCGCATTTGGATTGGTCGAGCGCACAAAGATCTTTGCAAACTCTTTCGATCTCTTATTTTATAGATTTGATTTTGCAATGATATCATGCCCCATTTAAAGCAGTATACCAATAGTTTGAAATATAAAAATATAACAAAGCGACAATTGAAATAGATTTGATGGTATACTTTGAGAGACACTTACGAGAAATTTGTTTTGTTACTTCTGATCCCCGGATTATATTACATCTGTGTCTTTAGGGTGTAATGGTTGGACTGGTCGCTGGGATAGGGCTTGGTGCTGTAATAGGCGTTGGGACATTTATGTATGATACAAAGCAACCTCCATTGCCTACCTCGATAGAGGGATGTCCTTCTGAAAATATTTCTCTTGCTTTAACTAACTTAACTACCATCATGATGACAGACTTCACGAATACTGAAGTCCCAGTGGAAATGTCGTTATCGACTGGAAGTCCACCCATGGGACCTGATGAGTAAGTTTGCTATTCATTTGATTTGAAAGAGAATGGGACTATACTGTTTTAAATGAAAAACAGCTGCGGAAATTGCAACAGGAAAACTTTACATATGCACTAAATGTGCTGGAAGTATTGAATGTTTAGTGAAATTTGATGAACTACAATTCTCGACGAAATTAACTTTTAATGTTCTCAAATTCTACAACATGTCAATGCGCAAAACTATTGCTTCCCCTGACATTATCATTAGTTATGTTCACATATAATCATTAATACCACTTGCCATGAGTGCTACGCAAAGTAGACATTCCAGAGAACCATTAGCCATTACAGAGAACGACACACACCCCTTACCTACAAATCTTAGCATGTGTGTTTTACCTTTTTCAGACCAACAGGATTCATCTCATTTCTAAGTATGTCACACCTATGGTATAGTTGGCTGGTAGTTACCACCACTGTGGTTGTTGGATTGTTGGCTAGTTTCATCACAGGTTTGCTCACTTTTGATACTGTTCTGTGCTGTAGTGTATTGTATTTTACTGTGCTGTGCTGTGCTGTGCTGTGCTGTACTGTAGTGTACTGTACTGTAGTGTACTGTAGTGTACTGTAGTGTACTGTACTGTTCTGTACTGTGCTGTACTGTACTGTACTGTACTGTACTGTTCTGTACTGTACTGTACTGTACTATACTGTACTGTACTGTACTGTACTGTACTGTACTGAAATTGTAATCGATGTTTTCGGAGAATTAAGGTTCAATATCTTACCCTTTTCTATAGAAATAGGGGAGATGTTCTCTTTTTCACAACCACAGCAATATGACACGGCATTCGAGTATATAAAATAATTCTCAGGCTAGGATTGCCCAAGTGATTAGATATAATGTGTCACATGGATCAATTTCCATGAAAATCAATGTTATTTAATAACTCCTTACAAATGTTTTCACTTGTTAAGTTTTGAAATAATAAAAGACATTTTGGGTTACACCGTGTTGTGTTCATGGGAATCGAGCATTAACACAGTATTTGATTTTAAAATTGGTTAACCCTGATATAATTTTGATCTCCATTTAAAGATTTGCAGGGTGAGCCTCGAATAATTTTCTTGATTTCAACATCAACATTTCCAGAATTTTATTTCCGATGCGTATATGTAAACACTAAATATTAGCCTGATATGTTTTCAAAAATATACCTAAAACAAGTCAAAGATAGCCTTAATGATTGCCTTAGTAAATTATATATTTTTCACCTTTTTATTGCCAGGGTATAAGAAAGCTAAAAATGTAAATCCGAATTTGATATCCCCACTGTACCGGAAGTGTTGTACATGTCTGCCAAGTTGGTGTTGTCCACCATGGTATGACGTCACTGAGAGAGAGGTAGGTTCAACAATCAGAATAGTCAGGAGATTGAAGTGTATATGAAAGCATAATTAGACTCTAAAATGAAACATTTCATTCTTTTGTGTACCATTTACTCAAGGTATATAATAAGGCTAACTCATACTAGTAATGAAATGAAGTTTTTCCGCCAGCCATAAGTGCATAACTATCAGTACATAAAAGTTTGTATGTGCGAAAGTTCAATGTTTAAAATACTTGTCAAAGTTTATGCGTGCCTACTGGATACGATTTTACAATTTTCTTATCATTTTCACTAATTTGTACGTTGTTTTGTACTTTATTATTTTTTTCTAAATTTTAACTGAGAATCGATTTGAGTTTTCAGTTGTGGTATATTTTTTATTTCCGAGACACAAACGTTTTATTTCAGACTATATATACCTAATTGTCTGAAACAGGTATGTGTGCATGTGCATGCGCATGTGCATGGTGCGGACGTGTTTTCAGTGAGCTCCTGAACCCAGTAGTTCAATTACGACTATACCGTCAAATTCTGATCTTTTATCAAGCCAGTTGTAACGTAAAAGTACTTGCCTCAGAAAGCGCTGCCAGTGTCAAGTGAATCCAATATGGTGTTCGCCGTATTAACAAGACGTGGAAGTTCATCGTCGAAGGCAAAGACCAACAAAGTGAAAGATGTCAACTGTGAATGCGGTACTTGTAGGAAGGAGGTTAAAGAAAGTGACGCTGCTTTAATCTGTGGAATTTGTAAATATTTTCACCATATCATATGCGAAGGAGTAAAGCGGGAAGTATATAATTTCATTTGTCTCAATGCAAATGACGATACAGGTCCCATTCACTGGTACTGCAACAAGTGTAACATTTGCGCTGTTAATATCATGGCTAAACTTACAAGCATAGAGCATCGCCAGAATGATATGCAACACGAAATGATGAACTTATGAGTAGTGCATTTTAAAATAACAGAATCCAACTTGACCATGAAGAGATGAAGGTGAACACAGGCAACATGAAAAGTATCATTAAAGATGGTGTCCAAGAAGAACGAGACAAAGAGAGAAGAAGAATGAACATAATTGTACGAAATTGTAAGGAAGAAATTGGAAAAGATGATAAAGATGCAGTTGAAGATATTTTCAACGATATTGGTGTAGTAACCGAACAAGATTTTCAAGTACAGAGACTAGGCAATCAACATGGTGATGGCAACTATGCAAGACCCATTAGAGTGCAATTTCAGAATACACAGATTCGCTACAAAGTACTGCAGAAAGCCATCAACCTAAAGGACAGTACAATCAACGAGTACCAGAAAGTGTATATTACACCCGACTTGACCAAATATGAACAAGAAGTAAACAGGCATCTTATAGCAGACCTGAAGAGACGGAAGGAAGCTGGAGAGGAAAATCTGACAATACGAAGATGAATGATAGTTACTTCAGTCCCTCAAGCAAAAAAGTAACTGGCGTCAACACATGTCAATTTGGAAATAGAAATAATGGAACTCTGAGTTATGGAAAAGGTTCTACATCTCTAGAGACGAGAATGACTACCAAATCTACACACAACATAGGAATTTAACGATTAGAAAAGTCAAAGAGGCAAAGTTAGTGGCAAATATGAAGAACAAATCCAAACTATTTTACTCATACGTCAGAGCCAAACAGAAGACAAAGGAATCCCTTGGGCCACTAGTCAACGATCTTTTGAATAACTTCTTCTCATCAGTTTTGACAAGGGAAGCCATTTTACTACCACCAGACGAAGTTTCAGACAGTAATCCAGAGTTAACATCCTCATTGATAGAGCAGAGCACAGTTGAGGCCAATATTAAAGCTCTAAATGTGAACAGGGCCCCAGGACCAGATCAAATTTCAACTCGGGTACTTGTGGAATGTATTAAGGAACTGGCACACCCTATAACAATACTTTTAAATAGGTCACTTAAGGAATGGCATGTACCACTGGACTAGATAGCTAACGTTTGCCCTATTTTCAAGAAAGGGAAAAATCATCTCTTGGAAATTATAGACCGGTTAGTTTGACATCTGTAATCTGTAAATGAATGGATTCATGTCTAAGAGACAGCATTGTCAAGCATCTCAACGAGCACCAGTTAATTTTACCATCTCAATACGGCTTTACATCTGCGAAATCCTGTTTACCAAAGCTACTAGAATTTCTAGACGAGGTAACAACGTATACGGATGAAGGATCTCCTGTTGATATAATCTATCTCGATTTTGCTAAAGCCTTTGAATAAGTTCCGAACAGGAGATTGTTACTCAAGCTGCGAGCCCATGGTATAGTTGGAGATATTGCTAACTGGGTTGAAGAATGGCTGTCCAACAGACAACAGCGAGTAGTTGTTCAGGGATGTAATTCATCATGGAAACATGTCACAAGTGGAGTACCACAGGGGTCAGTGTTAGGCCCAGTATTATTTTTTATTTTCACCAATGACATTGATGTGGGAGTTCAGGCACAGATAAAGACATTTGCTGACGATATAAAATTTATAGGAAAATCCAGGATCCCAGTGACTATTCTTTATTGCAAAGAGATTTAATCCGTCTTGTAGACTGGTCAGATAAATGGCAGATGAAATTTAACATTGATAAATGCAAAGTTACACACATGGGAACAAATAACCCGAAATTGAAATACTCTATCTCTATGATGGATATCACCCTGAAGGAAGTAGAAGAAGAAAAGGATATAGGAGTAATTGAGCACAGTAGCTTAAAACCTAGTAGACAATGTTCCGAAGCAGTCAAGAAAGCAAACAAAGTATTTGGAATGATTAAAAGAACTTTTACATTACGATCAAAGGACATAATACTCAAACTATACGAGCAATTCATTCGGCCACCTCTAGAATATGCCTCAAAAGTATGGCTACAGAAAGACATTACAACACTTGAAAAGGTACAAAGGCGAGTCACCGAGGTCATCACTGAATGTCAAGGCAAACCATACAAGGACAGACTAGCAATACTACAGTTAACTACACTCAAAACACGTAGTATACGACATCGACAAATGTTCGGTTCCACTAGAGAAATCTACATACACTTCTACGAGGGGACATGCTGCAAAACTCCAGAAACAACATGCAAGATTGGATACGCGGAAGAATTGTTTTCCTGTTCGTATTGTTAATGAATGGAACTCATTGCCGAACTATGTTGTACTTTCCATGGACATCAACAAATTCAAGAATAACATTGATCAACACTTCTGCACCAGATTCTGATGGGATGTTATTATCTCTAGATATCTAATCCATAACTGAACTAAACTAACCTAAACTAACCTAAACTGAACTTAACTAATTCAGATATATATATATATATATATATATATATATATATATATATATATATATATATATATATATATATATATATAATAAACTATATAAATTATATATATAGTTTATTATCATATAAAAGAAGATTTTACAGTTCGTACTATAAAGTAGACAAAGGTTGGTTATTAGGTAATGGGAGTCAGAAAAATAGCATAATGCTAGTCGAGTCTGCGCCCACGTAGACATTGGAATGTTACACAGTTACTATTAAAGCAAGGTAACTAGAGGGCAGTGTAAAGTAAATAGATAGTAAATACAAAACAACTCAATAAATAATTATTTAATTATAAAATATTATACATGTGTGTCATTGTACAACTGCTCTGACAGTAACAAATACACAGAGTCCAAAACATTCTGTGAAGAAATTAGACGAAATTCAATAATATATGGGGTTGGTACTTTTACTATATGGTTACATAAACTTGTATGAGGTGGGGTATTTGTATTCCATGTAACGCTGACTGCTATATTTAAAAAATTTCCACTTTTTTGAAATTTTACATGTTGTTTGTGGTTTAAAAATGTGTAGATTAATGGTTTAACAATATACTAGGGTAATTTCACTAAAACAAGGTTAGGGGTAAATTAATTGCAATAGGCATATTGATAATGATGAGTATTTCTCTTCTACTGTGTAGGACAATGCTTTGGCACCCAAAGGAACTGTTGGGATAGATAATGACGAGGATGTTTCTGAACAGCCGATGTCAAGTGACGTTGGAACTCAAACACCTCCAGGGACTGGAGACATCGAAAATGCATAGCAACTGCTATGATTTTTACAAAAACACACGATGTACTAAAATATTCTGTGGAGAAATAGGATGAAATTCAATAAGATATGGGTTTGGTAGTTTTACTGTACGGTTACATTACTTGTATGAGGTGGGGGTATTTGTATTCCATGTAACTCTGACTGCTTTATTAAACAGATTTTCACTTGTTTCAAACTTTACATGTTGTTTATGGTTAATATAATGTAATATGCATCTAAAGAGGGCTGTAAGTTAAATAGGTTAGATTGGATTTTTGGAGCGATTTGTGCATTTAGAATAGAATCGTGATTGTCAAATGATCATGATGTAGTGAAACAGTGTTTACCCAAGTTTGTTTTAATAAATTCATTTTTTTTTGCCTGAGTGTGTTCTCTTTAAAGTTCCTTTTCAGCATTTTCCTTTTCAGTGATGATTCACGTCAGTTTGTGATATTGTTTTTGGAATTTTGCAAATAATAATCAATTTGCTATTTTCATATCACCTCTATTTCAAGAAAGTATGTTGGTATTTTTTTAGATTATATCCGAGAGTCGTTTAGAGTATTCTTTAACACAGTAACAGCTCTGGTTGTTTTTTAAATATTATTTCAAGTCACATAGTACGTTAAAAACGTTTTATTTGAGACAAAATATACTTAGTCAACATAATTAATTTGTGTCAAGTGGCCATGGACCTTATGTTGTAAACTAAGGGTTTAACAATGGAATAATTTCAGTAAAACAAGGTGAGGGATAAACCATTGGCATATCAATAATGATAAGCATTTTTCAGCTTCTGTGTACGACAATAATTTGGAGCTCAAAGGATCTATTGGGATGGATAATGACAAGGATGTTTCTGAACAGCTGATGTCACATGGTGTTTACACTCCAACACCTTCAAAGAATGGAGATGCCGAAAACGCGTAGCAACTGCTCAGAGAGTAACAAGTATATAGGATCAAAACATTCTTTGGAGAAATTGGATGAAATTCAATAAGATATATATGGGTCTGGTATTTTACTATACGGTTACACTACTTGTATGGGGTGGGAATATTTGTATTCCATGTAACGCTGACTGCTATATTAAACAGCTTTTCACTTTTTTCAAACTTTACATGTTGTTTTTGGTTCATATATGTGATAAGCATCTAATGAGTGGAAGCGTGAAGCGATTTGTGCATTTAGAATGAAATCGTGATTGTCAAATGGTCCGTGATGTAGTGAATCGAAGTCTTTACCAAAGTTTGTTTTAATAAATTCAAAAGTATCTTTTTATTGTATTTTTTGTTGTGTGAGTGACTGTGTTGTTTTAAAAGTTCATGTCAGCATATTCCGTTAGAGTGATGATTTCAAACTTTACATGTTGTTTGTGATTAATATAATGTAATATGCATCTAAAGAGGAGGTTAGGTCTCTGTGAAGAAACAATGATCCCAAGAAAGCATATAAGTTGTGGTAAGCTGAGACCAGAACTTCATATTATATAAGGATGTGTGTGCTCGACTGGATATACTCAACCAGTGTCACCCTTGTTCACCTCCAACCCATCGCTATCTCTCTGCTTTAGCAAAATGTTGTTGTCTATGTTCACCTAACCACACATACTACAGTCAAGTTAACGTTACTCTTGTACCGGATCACACCAGCATTCAGGAATAGCACAACAGATATACTGTAGATTTTTGGTTCGCCAGTTACCTCTCCGAACTTGGAGGTGGTTACTTCTTTCATTCCATTATTCCTTTCTGGCCTTTGTTATCCACAATCCTCCTATAAAAAAGTGTCTGCATTTCAATTAAACAATGATGTCATAATATCTTCTATGTGGCGATTGGATATATTAAGTAAACGATGAAGTCGGCCGATACGAGCCAGGACTAAAACTATTTGTCTGGTAGCTCAATTTAAAAAGTGATTAGACAAGGCGACAAAATTGATATTGCCGAAATAGTAGCTAATAAACAATTGACCCGTGACAGTAGGATTTAGTAGAAAAACATTTAATGCAGGGCTGTGTACTATAGTGCCGTCTGGGTTGTACATTGTGACACGTCGATTTAGAAAGTTTAGTGGCCTTTTGCAACTCGTTAAAATGTGGAGCTTCCCTACTTTCTTTGTCATCAGCTACGTACTGTGTCCTATTTTGATATCACATTTAAAAGTGAATTCTGGTATGAATATGTACTTGAATTATTTAATTTGATAGACTTACCTAGTGAAGAAATAGTTTATTATGCTGCCCCTCATAAACACTAGACCAAAGGAAAAATGTAAAATACCTGATCAGGTAAAATGAATGGTAACCCATGCAGTATTTACTCTGTAAGCCAGTTTCTAACATCAATGACACGTCCAAAGCGTCATACTTGTCGTCTTAGTTTGGAGTTAGTTGATTGTTATGTTATTATTTACAAAATATGACTCCGATCTTGTATATCTTTTGATATTAGTATGGACGAATGGCCTGAACTGTCTGCCGCCGATTACACCGTGTTTGGCCTTATTTTGGCCGTGTGTGTCTCAATTGGGATTTACTTTGGATGTACCGGCACAAAACAACGAAGCACAAAAGAATATCTCCTCGCTGACCGTAGAATGCCCGCAATACCAGTGGCGGCATCCATAATGGCTAGTAACATGTCAGCAATAGCTACATTAGGGTCAACGGCTGAAGCCTACATGTATTCTTCTGTGTATTGTTGGCAAGCCGTGGGTGTTATGATAATGATGCCAATTGCGGCACACTTATATCTCAGTGTGTATTACAGTCTCAATATAATCAGTGTATATGAGGTAGGTTGGCTGCCGGGGGAGAGATAATCTGTTGTCTTTCTGAAGATGTAGAAAGTCATAAAGATATGTCCTACTTCACACAGTGATAAACACACACACACACACACACACACACACACACACACACACACACACACACACACACACACACACGGAATATAGGTTATATTTAGTTGTCCTTGTTACCTCACGCAAGGGTACGGGAGGTATTAAATGGGGGATGTTGGTGTATGTGTGTGTGTGTGTGTGTCTGTCTGTCGGTCTGTGTGTGCGTGTGTGTGTCATCATTTTCTTAAAAACTGCTGGTTAAAGTATAATGATATTTGATACAAATAATGTTTGGGGTAATGGCTAGACCTGATTAATTTTTGAGCGAGATCTGTTAATTAAGGAAATTTGCATATCAATGAAATCAACTAATTAAGCAATATCTGAAGACTACATACTTCAAATTCAATATAATTTAGTATATTCGTTAAACATAACAACATACATTTGTACTATAAAATTTGTTGATGTACCTTACAGTGTTAATGAACAATTTGCATAATTAATTGTTTTTGGTAATTGGCTATATCTTAAGAATGCATACTTCACTTTCAATATAATTTAGTACATACATTAACCATAAGAAAACGCATATGTCCTATAAAGTTTGTTGATGTACCTTACAGTGTTAATGAATAATTTGCACAATTAATGATTCTTGGTAATTAGGTTATATCTTACGACTGCATGCTTCAATTTCAATACAATTTAGTACATACGTTAAACATAACAGAGTGCATATCACCTATAAAGAATTAGTGAATAATTTGCATACTTAATGAGTTTCTTTAATTAGGCTATATATCGTAAGACTGCATACTTCAACTTCAGTATAATTATTTCATACATTAAACGTAACAAAGCTTATACGCCCTGTAAAGTTTGTTGACGTACCATTACAGTGTTAATAACTAATTTGCATGATTAATGATTTTCAGTAATTAAGATATTTCATAAGATTGCATTCTTGAATTTCAATATCATTTAGTACATACGTTAACCATAACAAAGCGAATATGTCCAATAAAATTTGTTGATATAGCTTACAGTTTTCATGAAATATTTATTACTATTCAGTTTTGGAATGTGTTTTTGTGTATATACAATGCAAATATGAACAAGAACTGTGCCAGTCAGTCTATAAAGAAAGTCTGGTTGACTTATCAAATAGTTCACTTCACCTCAGCAGAGTAATTGAAAACGGGATACACACATGAAAAGGATAACATTGAATGATAAAAGGTTAAACGGTTTAAAATGCAAATACAATATGTGGCAGCCAATGCCATTTCAGCTAAATCCCAGCAAGAGAAACTAAACCTTCACCTATTATTTGGTTTTTCCATCCCCAAGAGGTACATAAGTGCTGAGTGTGTATTTTATGATACCTGCAGCTGTGAGAGCATTTTTCAGTTTCAATTCGCAAACATTGTGATATATTGCAGTTGTCTATTAGAGTTCATCTACCTAGCAAACATCTTTATAATCCTATCGACTACTAATAACAAGCAACCATCTTTATTATCCTATTTACATCTAACTAGCAACCATCTTTATAATCCTGTCTACGATTAAATAGCAACCATCTTTATAATCCTGTCTACAACTAGCAACCATCTTTATAATCTTGTTTACAGCTAACTAGCAAACATCTGTATAATCCTGTTTAGAACTAACTAGCAAACATCTTTAAAATCCTGTCTACAACTAACTAGCAACCATCTTTATAATCCTATTTACATCTGACTAGCAACCATCTTTATAATCCTATTTACATCTAATTAGTAACCATCTTTATAATCCTGTTTACATCTAACTAGCAACCATCTTTATATTCCTATTTTCATCTAACCAGTAACCATCTTTATAATCCTGTTTACATCTAACTAGCAACCATCTTTATAATCCTATTTTCAACTAACTAGTAACCATCTTTATAATCCTGTTTACATCTAACTAGCAACCATCTTTATAATCCTACTTACAACTTACTAGCAACCATCTTTATAATCCTGTCTACAACTAATTAGCAGCCATCTTTATAATCCTGTTTACATCTAACTAGCAACCATCTTTATAATCCTGTCTACAACTAACTAGCTACTATCTTTAGAATCCTGTATACGACTAAATAGCAACCATCTTTAGAATTCTATTTACAACTAACTAGCAACCATCTTTAGAATCCTGTCTACAACTAACTAGCAACCATCTTTAGAATTCTATTTACAACTAACAAGCAACCATCTTTATGATCCTGTCTACAACTAACTAGCAACTATCTTTAGAATCCTGTATACGACTAAATAGCAACCATCTTTATAATCCTATCGACTACTAACAAGCAACCATCTTTATAATCCTGTCTACATCTATACTAGCAACCATCTTTATAATCTGTATACGACTAAATAGCAACCATCTTTAGAATTCTATTTACAGCTAACTAGCAACCATCTTTATAATCCTGTTTACAACTAGCAACCATCTTTATAATCCTATTTACATCTAACTAGTAACCATCTTTATAATCCTGTTTACAACTAACTAGCAAACATCTAAATAATCCTGTTTGCAACTAACTGGCAGCCATCTTTATATTCATGTTTACAACTAACTAGCAACCATCTTTATAATCCTGTTTTCAACTAACTAGCAACCATCTTTATAATCATACCTACAACTAACAAGCAGCCGTCTTTATCATTCTGTCTACAGCTAACAAGCAACCATCTTTATAATCATTCGTACAACTAACTAGCAACCATTTTTATCATCATGTCTACAACTAACTAGCAACCATCTTTATAATCCTATTTACTTTTAATTTGCTTTATATTGGGCAAATATCCTATTGAATATCGTCCCATTTCTCCATATCATCTATAGAGATATTCTGAGATACATTGTCTCGTTTCGTATCCGGTAAACGGGTATACTCTTGCGCAATGTCATCGTCTGCATTCTCCTGAGTCATTGGTGCTGTCTTGTCCTCTGAGTGTTTCGACGCCTTATCATCCATATACTCCTCATCTGTCTCATCCCAACCATTCGATTTCAGTTCATATTCGTTTACCTGTAAACGACAAGAGAAATATATAGTTATTTTTCAATATTGTTTAGTGCACCGCTACTCGTCACATGCATGGTGCACACTGGTTTTAGAAAAAGAATACGAAGAAGCAACATGACTAAAAAAATGACTATTGTTAACACGTCACTATACTAGTGACCATTAGTTTCATACTTCATACTAAAACCCACCCTCACGCTTTGACTTCTAGTAATTTTCGATGGCCTTAGTAATAAAGATTGGCAAGAATACGCTTACAAAGCCTCTTTGTTTGACATCGTTGACATTTGTTGGACGTCACTGTGATTGACACTTGTTGGACGTCACGTGATTGACACTTATTGGATGTCACTGTGATTGACACCGGCATCGTTACTTACCCCATTCTGTGTTACGGAGGGGAATGGTGGACAACACCAACTTGGCAGACAAGTACAGCATTTACGATACAACGGCGATAAAAGTTTTGGGTTAACATCCTTCGCCTTTGTGTGACCTGCCAAAGAAGGTCAAAATATTCACTGGCATGGCTCCACAATTTTTAATAAAGAGATTTGAAAGAAACCCTTCAACTTACTACGGTTTCTGAAAATGTGTTGATAGAATTTCATACACACATCCACATACACATACACGCGCACACATGTGTATGTGTATAAATGTAAAATTTGCTGTATCCCACAACCTTTTGGGATTTTTTTGTTCTATTATAGCAGACGGTGTAAGACAAATCTGTAACTTCTATGCAAGAACCGTGTATTGATTTGCTAGCAATCAATCATGTCGAACTAAACAATCGTCGAGCACATAACTGTTGAGAAAGTCCACAAAAAGACGTGAGTCACCATCCAATATATGGTATGATAATGCGTAGATAAACCTAGGAGAAAGACAAGTGAGATTAAAAATATACATTTTTATGAATGCCCATGTGTCGGTCAAGTTTTCAAATTTTTACGAGTATCAGGTCGATTTACATACCTGTTATAAAACTGAACAATATTCCGAAGACAAGTGTTGTGGCAATTTCAAGTCCACTATACCACAAATAGGACATACTTAGAAACCAAATGAACCCAGTTGGTCTGGAAAAAAACAGGAATGAAAAATACAAATTTGCCGTTCATTTGGTTGGTTTACCTAATTATCTCTTCCAGATTGTGGTGGTTGTGCCGGAAATAATCGATTTCAAACATTAGAAGGCACACTTCTGGTGGCATTTGCTGGACATATTCGTCAGCATAGTACCAGTTAGAACTGATGACGTCAGAAATATAATGATTTGTTTGCAATAGGGAACTTGAAATCCAAACTGAGCATGCTCAGACGCAAATGACTATGGGATTATCCGTGGTTATCGTAGTACCTATTACTAGTATTAGCTACCGATAAAATAAACCTCCCACAATGGTCAGGGCGACTATGAATTGATCATTTGTGGTTAAAAACAATGTAACATTATTGTTTACAGTACTATTTGATTAGTATTTATTATCATATTTCCCATGATGCAACATTCAACATGGCGGATTTTCAAGTTCCCTATTGTAAATTTGAAGATGGGTCTGTCAATGTTATTATACTGGTTGAGCTTGTTGTAGGGCTTTTCTGACTTACCCATCATTGGAACTGATAGGTGTCGATACGTTCGCTGTGTTGGTATCTGTCATGTAGTCTGTTGGCGCTTCCGTACTTGTGAATGTTGTCATGGCAATATTGGTGAAGTTTGTTAAGGTTATGTTTTCAACTGGACAGCCCGCTATCGATGTTGATAATGGCAATGGTCTTGGATTGTATAGAAATTTACCCGTGCCGATTACTGCACCTATACCTATTCCAGCAAGCAATCCTATCATGGCACCCTTGTCATAGAGACAGATATAAAGGTTTAAAAAAAAGACTGATTTTGTGTTTAGAAAACTACTTTAACCATCTCCTTACCATATATTCAAATGTTCCCTAAAATACACCAACGAGTTTTTAGTTGTCCTCAATGGATTGGACGGAATCAAGTTCCATCTGAATCAACACAATTTCACAAATAAGTATTTCTAGCATCCATAACATTTACGCAACGATTACAAGTAGACTAGATTGCTGTAAAGATTCCAACATTAACTTTAGAAGCCGTTTACCATTTGAAACAATGTCTTCACATTTCACGTATCTGACTAGCAGAAAGAAAACGTACATTCAACCCACGTCAACATTATCAGGCCAACATTTGTCAGGATTTGAACAAGGAAACGTCATATCCGGTTATCAATATCATTAATGTGCATATATTTTACAATCTGATATTATAAAAAACACTTGTCAAAAACTAGAATGCGAACTTATAATAGAATCCAGCCAGATGAGACTTTGATGGCACATACAGACACAGAAGACAAAAAACAACGAATATACGGGTGTAGAGATATACAAAGAAAGCAGGTACCTTTGAGTTTGCCCATGGAAAGAACAAACCCAGGGTGAATGTACCGAAAACTGGTCCTAGTAAAACTCCTGATAATGTCAGTGACACTTGAACCAATGTTCCGATCTGTGACACCAAATATACACACAGCAAAGCCAGAATCCCAAAGACCGCCGCTGTAAAAAGGCAATAACAAATAACGAATATAGTTAACGCAGATGTATTTCATTGTTGTTGTTGGTGATTGAGAATGGTATGAACAGTTATATAATTACATGACATACATTTCTATCACATCAGATTGTGACTATCTTTCAAATGGATACGTTCGTTTTGCATGCACTACCAAATTGAACCCAGAATGGAAGTAGAGTTTAAATAAGACAGCATGTTTTTGTTACAAATTACAAAGAAATACAGGCACTGAAAGCGCCCACACATGGAATGTTATATTTTATCTCACGCTGTGAACACAAATAAACAGATTTGTGTTTGAATCTTCCTTGTTTCATCCGTCGACAGTAATGTTGGTTTGTGTTCATTTATATGTTTGCTCGCCATTAACGTACTGTAGTTTGTTTTATGTAAACTGTAAATAGTCGCTAAGGTTTGGTAGTAAGTTTTAGTAAATGCTTTCGTGTTTGCAGTTGTATTAATGAAAAGCAATCTTCAGAACGTAATATAATTATGGTAATTGTTTTATTTAATACATATGTTTTATTTAGTTGGTTAATGTGTAGTTTCTGTGTGGTGATACCTTTATCATACACAGGCGCTATTCAACATTCCTAGAATATTATATCAAGTAAAACAGTGATAAATGAAAACTAAGGAACGGCAATAATAATAAATAACTTATTTGCCTTGTGTATACCTCAAGTTAGTTTATTATTTACATCTCCAGCTATTTTGTCATCACTATTATTTATGTTATCTCTGTATGTTGTATCAAGTATATTTTTTTATTAATTGTAATTGTTGAAGACGTGGCCAGTAAAGGTACGGTATTGGATAACATCTTAGCGTTATGTATACTTTCATATATACAGGTATTTTCAAGTTCGAATTCAAATTCACGAGGCCGATTTATTACTTAATGTATCTATCGTGACAATATGAAGAAGAGATATCCAGGAACATTATATAACTTACATAAAATCTTCAAAATAATGGTTGCTGTTTTATCCGATATTTTCTTGAAACAGCGACATGGTTTGAGGAAGTCTTCAAGGGTAACAGCAGCTAATGAATTCAATCCGGATGACAGGGTACTAGAACGTAAACATGGTAATTGTCAATAAATATTATTACTTACTGAAAAAATAGTGGATTTTTTTTATAATCGTCTGTCATCAAATAAGTATTTAAATACATGTAATTACACACTAACAAGTATTCATGTTTACACATATTAAATTCAACTTGTTAACTTTCAGATATATGGTGAGGCTGGCAAATCTCCTCAGTCAACAATGGTCGCAAAATCATTACTTGATATAATTTTTATCTTCTTACATAGCATTTTTACTTTCATCAATGACACATTGCCCTTTGCCAACTAACAGTCTTACAAGAAATCACAGACAGTAAGATAGAAATAGATATACAAACTAATGCTAGAATTTGTGAAAATATTCCCAAAAATAGATGGACTTACCTCAAAGCAGCGCTGAATATTGCAGCTATAAAAAGTCCGGGTACACCAGGAACACCTCGTAGGTGATCTACTGCAAAGTAAGCCATTAGCTAAAAAAACCAGATAGAAATAATTTATATAAAATAAATATTTATACAAAGGAAAGGAAAGATGTATGTTTAAATAAGCGATTAGGTGAACAGCTGTCACTTGTATTGATATTCAGTTGACCTGATTATATGGTTTCAGTTTTATCTTCATGTCGAATATTACGTCTTCACATTTCAGTAAGTGCCCAGTCGAAGAGAAGCCTTAGAGTAAACAATAGCTATGATTTCAAATTCATTCAGGTTTTGTGAATGTATAACTAAACCGGCCAAGTTAGCCTCAGGAATATAAATTGTGTATTCTCACCTGATCTGGTTTCTGGATACGTTTATCACGTATTGGGTCGCATTCTGCATACACTGCATAGATGATTACACCCGGGAGAACAGTGAAGAAAACATATACTACAGTGAAAGCCAGACTAATGTAAATTGCCCTGGGAAAAATAACAGAGAGAGTGGGTTCCCTTTACTGTAGGTATTGGTTGTCACTGGACTGGTATCACATTGAAGAATGCATATATACAGTACTATAAGCGGACGTTCTCCAGTGAAAATAACAGAATAGATTACCAACTTGCCTGTCGCATACTAAATATTACAGAATTTTGTTAGCCGAATTAATGTCCTGTTAATATTCCTAAAGTCAGACAATCTAAAATATCAACGAATCGAAAGAGGATTTTTTACCTTAGACCTTGACCTGCACTTCGGCAACTGTTGAACCTTTGAGCTACTTGTTGACTAACACCACTCAAAGGAACCAGTGTCAAAGCAAAACCAAAGGTCAGTGACCACACGGTGTTACGTGTTGTTGGATCGAAGTCAAAACTGGAAAAGACAAGATGGAGAAATGAAGGATAGAGATATCCCATGTACAGCTACTTCATTGTCACTATGGAGTTATAAACTTATACAGTCATGATTGAACCAAAGACACCAAGCGCTGAGTGAACCTCATCTTTTTCACATGTGATGATGATGTGCCTGATAATTTGTGTATTCCTTTGTTCCTTTATGTGAATAGTAAGATAAATGTCTGTCTGTCTGTCTGTCTGTCTGTCTGTCTGTCTGTCTCTGTCTCTGTCTCTGTCTCTGTCTCTCTCTGTCTCTCTCTCTCTCTCTCTCTCTCTCTCTCTCTCTCTCTCTCTCTCTCTCTCTCTCTCTCTCTCTCTCTCTCTCTCTCTCTCTCTCTCTCTCTCTCTCCTTACTTTAGGTATTGAATTCGTCCACCTCTATCTGCGATTCTCCACACATTTTCAAATCCACCCAGTAAGACCACACCCTTGATTATTACTGCCAGTACGCCCACAAACATTAGAATCATTTGGATGACGTCTGTCCATATAACTGCTTTCATACCACCCTTTAAAATATGAGTAATTGTAACTGTCATTACATTACATTACATTACATTACATTACATTACATTACATTACATTATTTGCTAATTGATAATTCACATTGCTTAGTGTAAAATTACACAAATTTTATATGCAAATCAGACGAAAGAACTAGTAATGATTTGGTAACCGTATTATGCATATAAATGCGTCATTTGCATAAATAAAGGTCCTTGGTAATTGCTGTTACATTCTTTTTCGAAACCTGATTGCATGTTTACGCATTTAGTATTTCAGCATTGCCTGTTTCTTTCAAACACTCTGTCAAATATCTTAACGCTCAATGGTCTTCCGGTGCGCATGCTCGGATGGAGTTGCTTTACTTACTTGTTGACAAATTTGACCCTGTCAGTGAGTTTTCACTTATTTACACGAGTATTCTCGGAGAAGGTTTTTAGTAAATCATGTCAATTTCTGCTTAGAATGAAGGCTTTATTAATTGAGTGTCCGTAGTAACTGGCTAGGTTGTAGTAGCATGGGACCCCGATTCTCTGAGTGTGAATCAGACGACTGCTGCTCTTTAATGTCATCTTTACATCACAAAGTCATACGCCTCTGTAGTTCCTGTTTTGGAGTTACAAAACAAGTATTCTTACCATGGTTGTGTAGAAAGTGCAAACCAAGCCAACGGTTACCGTAGCAACCCATATATTTAAATCAGTCACAGCACTGAGTGCCAAGGATGGTGCATAGATAACCAAGGCCAGATATAGTAGCTGCAATGAAATAAAACAGATATATTTAAATGTAAAAAAGTAATTCTTGATAAAACAGAATATTTCCAAATCTTTAAGCAATTATACTTTAAAAAGATTTCCTCAAACTTGTCATCAATTTATTTATTCGATGCTTGATTTGTTATTTAAGTCTTATTTTCCATTGATTTTTCGTATTGTTGTCATTCCAAACATGTTCTATGTGATCATAAAATTCAAATAACCAATGTCCCGATAGTTAATACCATTTGCTAAGTTTGGCAATGGTGTTTGTTTTTGAAGGACACCTTAGGATACAGATTTTCATGGTATTTTACAATGTAATCATTATGGTACATTTTACCTATGTGTGTATTTTGGTATCAATATTTGCAGTAATATGACACACACACACACACATACACACACACACACGCGCGCGCGCGCACGCACCCAACCACGCACCCACCCCACACACATACACACATACGCACATACCTTATAGATGACGTAGATAGCTGTAGCAACAAGGCGGACTGGTCTGGAAAATCTCATTTCCAAGTACTGTGAACCATTAAGTGAAAAAATTGGGTAACGTTGTGCACGTTATGACCAAGTTACATATTATAGTATTGATCTCAACACTATGGAGGTTATAATGATAGTACATGATATATTTGCAACTAATATAATATGATCCCGGTGAAATAACGTCCACGATAGTCATGTACATACATACATACATACATACATACATACATACATACATACATATCAAATTATGTTTATTTCCGAAATACATTAAATTATTATGTACAGGTACAGTTTTATTGGGTTCACACTGCATCTAGCAGGAAATATATCAAATTGCATTTGAACATGTTATCCACATCACAAGGCAGATATAGTGTGTTAGTTGTTATAATGCTTGCATCTTTTTCTCCAGATATTACTAGCACCAATTATTGAACTAATGCTGCAGTATTTTGCAATACGATTAGCATTACTCGTATTCACTCAGTTCACACTGAGTCACGAACAAAAAAATACCCGTCATGTGAATATTATATATATATATGGTGGGGGGGGGGGTATCATGTTTTAGAATTAAGTGATAGGGGGGGGGGGATCAGCCTGTTTTTGGTTTTACAGATAGGGGGGTCAGTGACTTTTTGTCGGCCCAATTTAAGAATCCACCGCACCCCCCAGGCTGAAGAAACTGACCGGTCACTTATATGTAAACTTCGGGACCATTGTAATGGTAATATTGCATGGGTCGTGGCCTTGGGTTATTTGAACTCAGAGTAGACCTATATATTTTCCCCACTTATAGCAAACTATTAAAGCACCCGATTACAAGGGAACTGAAGGGGCTGTTAAGTACAATATGACCCTCCACGATGCGGTCGACCTAAATAGCGACCGTCCACCTGTTAACATATTTCAAAACCATCTTAGAAATGCTGTCAGACATGGAAAGAACACTAATCCCAGAATCAATGGTTTCGAGGACTTTATCCCCACCACTGCACCACGTTGAAAGTTTTACAGACATTTGTTATCTCCCAACTGCTACCACCACTGTGCTGTAAATTTGTTTGGAGGCACTGTATTAATTGATTCATACCTGTGTGTGGATCTCATTGGCTGAGCTGAAGGACAGAACATTTAACTCCCAGACAAAAGATAGGCAAACTCCCAACATTTTTCGGCACCTGGCCAATTTTGCACATTATCCCTTATACCTTACCCAACTGTTCCTGTTTTACTCATGTGAGACCCATGTCTCTCCTCACATTAAAACTGACAATTAATTCACTACATAGTTGTCAGTAGAGATTTGATGATATAGTCTGATAATATGGTAACTAACTCTAATAGCCCTAAGCCATAATTTAAGGCAACTTTGGGGTCATTACCAGGGTTACAAGGATGCTATAGTAAAAGTAAAACCTGTTTTGAGCACCTACTATCAATAGGTAATAACAATTGCAACCATATAGAGAACAATACAAATAATATTCATGTCTGAGGGGTCACTAAGTGTGCAGCTATAAACCCTATGCGTTAACAAAGGACAAGGAAATTATTTTCAGTTTAATTACTAAATTTGTTATTTGTGTTCCAATCATTTATATACCTCACTATGTTATACATAAGGCCCATTCAAGGTAAAAAAATATGCCCGTTCAACGTTACATAGTGCTCGATGGACCCTAACCGATTTTGGCAACAGTGGTATGTAGAACCGGTGGCAGCGATGGGATGCGACAATACAGTTAGTAAAAGTAAAATTTGACCCTCCCCTAATCCTAATTTCTAAAGTACTAGTATGGCCATCCCGAGAATCATTTTGTAAAACAGCCTTTCCCCTGTAAATTACTGAGTTTCCTTATTAATGAATACAAGTGACGTCAATCCAGGCATTATACTTTTATAGTGCGTTAGAATAATCATTGATCACTTACTTCGTATATACTAGTTATTTTTAGATTGTAGAAAACCGAGAGGTAGAGGTGTCCTGCTACCGGCAAGAGTATCAAAAATCCACCAGCAATCCAAAAGAATAGACTTGTGAACATGTATACTTCGGCCGTAGAACCCAGTATAGCAATTGCGGATGTCGTGCTAGCCATAATGGAAGCTGCAACTGGCAGGGCATGCATTCGGCGATTAGCGAGGAGATATTCATTTTGGCTCCGTTGTTTCGTACCACTGCACCCAAAATATATCCCAATTACTGCACACAAGGCTAAGATGACTCCAAACACACTGTAGTCAGCAATAGACAAACCTGGTTTTTCCTCCATACTGTTTTCAAATTGTGTGACAGGCCTAGCATACAAGAAAAAAATCAAATCAATGAAAATTCTGACAAGTTGCAGTTAGGATAGATTTATGGGCATTTCTTTGAACGAAAGTCAGATACCGGTTAGTTTAGTTTGATGTTTGCCGTCTAAGTAGGGTGTTTTGAGGTCATGACACATTTCAATTGTCGCGGCAGACAATTCTGTGATTGTCACATACTGCCATTAAAATGCAAATTATGGTACAAATCGATCAGTAAACGGAGACTTTACACTCAAAAGGATCGAAAGACAGTAGTAACTTACACTTGAAATCATTGAATTGTCTTACCCTCTGATTTGCACTGTTAGTAATTATTTGTCTGGGCACACTACCAACTACCTTGCCTTAACTTTTCATTCGCCAGAAAACAATCTTGTGCATGGCTGGATATAAGAAAAACAAGCATTTCAAGGCCGGTAGTACTGTAAGTACAATACAGCCGCTGTTGAAAGTGTACTGAACCGATGCTTTACGTTATGACCACTCACCTCCAGACCTGTACTACAGTAGCCCAGTCGAGCAAAACGAAAACGTCTGATTGATTCGTAAGAACGTAAGAAATCCAAATCACCGCTCCGGCTTACAATTTACGTCGAACAAACCTGTACCCCAGCGGTCATTGAGTAAGAACGAACGGTGTATAACAAGTCGTAACCCTTTGACCTGTGAAACAAACCAGATTGTCACAGCCCCAAATGACCTACCTTCGGGTTTAATGTTGTCTACACTGTGCTACGGAGATACAAAGTGCAGTGTTGAATTCGAAAACACCTTTGTAAAGTTTTGATGGCTGTGTATGTATAGTTGAGTGAGTGGGGTGATAGAGACACAGGAGACAAGTGTTCTCTATACTCAGGCTTTATGATAACACTGTAAATGAGAGACGCAAAGAACACTTTGTTGAACATTATGATGATATAAGTGGTCGTATACCTGTAAAATGTTTACAACAGTTTCTCAAATGTGAGTTCTCCTAGGTAGGTTGCACTACTGAGATTGCAACTACTGAGCATGAGTTCTTAGTGTCATTTGCCAAAGAAAATTGTATGATAGTTTAGTTGGAATGGTAATTATACCCACGTGAATTGAACTTCATGGTGTCTTTGAGAAGGTAAATATCTCATAGCTATAGAAAGCGTTTCTAAACTACTAACGTTAACAGAACTATGCTCGGCTCATTAATCTTTCTGACCTCTCTAAATGTACGAGAATTATTGTGCGATAATATTCAGACGATTTCGAAGAAGAGCATTTAAAGGAAACATTTATGCTCCAAATTTTTGTTATCAAATTTTTATAAGCATATCATATTCAGTGTACCATCGAGGCTTTTTTGGAACGGTGTTGGATCCACTGCGTATATCATGAGTTTATACAACAGGGTTTCTACCATTTTCAAAGATTATAAGTCTGTATATTGCATTGATATTATTCATTGTTATCATACGTGTGGTTTTTTTTCAATACATGTTCCATACAAACAAGGGTGAGAAATGATCTGGTTTGTCTGAATACTAATATTTACAATGCTAAGTGAATGTACACTCATAAGACAATGAGATGGTTACAAAAAGATGTTAATTGAATCCAGGGAGTAGTGTTAATGGTTATTTTAATTTAATTTCAAATTAGAAAAATGTTAAGATATGCAAGCGTCACGTACATAATATTGACCGTGATGTTTCTTAGCTTTTGAATAATAAAAACACCACAACATGTTAATTGTGAGATTACAAAAATATTACTTTTTGTCATAAAACCTTAGCATTTGGGTGTGTGAGACACACACAATTCTTGTTTGCGACACACACAATCCTTGTTTGAGACACACTGAATCCTGGTCATAAGAGCTTAGCATTTGACGTTTTATGCTACAATTTACTCTAAAACAGAACACATCAAAAGATGCGTTAGTCGGAGACTTCTTCAAAGCATCCTGCTTTACACACGTTAACAATGACATTCCGTGTATGTTGACTATGTTTCATAGCCTTATTACACATCACGCCATGTAAAGTGTAAAAATACACGTCTTGCAATGATATTAATTCATTAATAACATCTAGTTTTACATGACGCCTTAATAATGGGTAATAAAATATTTGCACATGAATTATACGACGTTAGGGTGTAAATATTGGTAACATAAAGGACATGTACAGACAGTAATATATATTACTTCTGTTACATACATAAATTACTCAATTTGCTGTGAAAGCTAACCGATTGAACCATATAATCTCAAAAATGACTAACACTAGCTGCAACTGAAACGTTTTTTTTTTTTTTTTTTAAACTGCTTCGTTTGATAAAATGACTTACTTTTGTATACTTGTGAATCTATAAGATGTGTCCTTTCTTTCCTGAAATCGTGGCAATCACGATTTCAGCAAAGAAAGGACACATATTATAGATACACTACTCAACACTTCCCCAGAAGATCAAGGACAGCCCATCGTTCTCACCGAGGTAGAAGTACATGATGTAAGCATTGAATAACAGTGCGGTGATTGTTGGGTCCGCAAGTTGATTGTTGGGTTCGCACTAAAAAGTCAGCACTCCCCCTCCCCAATGAATCACAATTTCAACGTATTACTATACTACTCATGTAGATAAAATAGACCTCTAATTGACATGTACAATGTCTAATTAATTTTCAGCGAATATATTGTTGGCGTTTTGGTTGACTAACTAATATGCCAGTTACACATAATGCAGATTTACTCACGTTTCATTCAAGGTTTCTAAGTTAGGTTTTGTAATGTAAAAAAATTGTAATTTGGTCGTGGTATGGGGGTGGGGGCGATCAGTGTGGAACTCCAAAGTGCTTTTCCCAGCTTCTTGAAGTTTTAAATTCCACCATGTTTTAGTTGTGATAAGCATAATTAAGAAGACGAGAATAATTATACGACAAATGAATAGGTACAATTAAAATAACGAAACCTGAAGCAAAACGTAGTCTGGGTCAGCAAAAATCTTACTAACATCCCTACATGATATCATCTGGTTCGACAAATATCACTGTTGGTAAGACTTTTGTTGAGCCGGATGATAACATGTAGCACTATTGGTAAGATTATTTTCAAGCCAGATGACATTTTGTTTCAGGTGTTAACTTTGCGATTTTAGTTGTAGTTTCACTATAGACAATGTCATGACTAACCAGTGACAAAGAAGTGTTATTTGATGGAACACTTGGATATGTATATCTTTTTCACTGTTCGCACGTTTTCCTTTAATATCTTGATAGTGTCAATAAATCCTAATAAAATGTCAGCTGTAAACTATTTAAACCTATCAATTGCCACAAATCAAATGATAAAACCTTATTTAACTGCCATGTGATATCATAATTAAATCTATACTAACTGTCGCTTTAATGTCATACAGTCATCATCAACGCTTCTTTTCGATTTATTCCAAGATATACTTCATATTCATAAATACATTCTTCCTATATATATATATATATATATATATATATATATATATATATATATATATATATATATATATATATATATATATATATATATATATATATATCCATCAAATTTGTTAATCCATGCATGCACAAACGTGCTTTACATACATACATACATACATACATACATACATACATACACACATACATACACACACATACACATACATACATACACACATACATACATACATACATACATACATACATACATACATACATACATACATACATACATACATACATACATACATACATACATAAACACACTATACTATACTGATCTAGGTACCTTCTACTAGGGTTTTGTGTGCGCGCGTGTGTGTGATGGATTTATTGATGGATGTGTGTGTGTGTGTGTGTGTGTGTGTGTGTGTGTGTGTGTGTGTGTGTGTGTGTGTGTGTGCGTGCTATATCTCTAACAATACTCTAGAGTTATGTCTATCTACTTTTCACAACTCGGTTAATTTCCACCATGATTGAATACATACAAGACGCTGACCTCGAAAGGTAATCTTTCAGCAGTTTCTTTTCAATTCACCAGTCACGTTAAGGTGAAGATCATATCCAATGGAAGTGATCATTAATTGCTTTCCTTTTTGGAACAGGGTCATATACTAGAAAGCTGTCTCGGCGATTCACTCACTTGTCACAAACAATGTGCTAAGAAATATTCGTAAAAGTGAAATATTTTCAGACAAGATTTTAAACGCTGTCGTTACATATATAGCAACTACAAATAGCCACAAAGGCAGAACATTGTTCATTAACTTAAATCAAAGATTGCTTGTAAGCGACTGGTTTGGTCTTACTTAAGATATCGTTACATCTTCTGATTTACAGGTATAATGACAATGTTCAGGGGCATCCAAACGTTACAGCTCTCACGGGATAACCATTATCAAAACGGCCTTTTTAAAGTGAAATAAAAAAAGTCTAATCTTCAAAATTTACATAAACACAAATGATGTGTCAAATATAGGTATAGATATATTTCGTAATAAAATATAAACGTAAATGCAGATGGTGCTAATTTAGATAGAGAATTATTAAAATGTTGAAGATGTTAGGTGATCTTTTAAATATTTCTTTTAATCGCGTGTCATTCCGTTCATTCTTACGCATCCTGAAGACCTAACATTCAATTTATGATATATTTATGCATAAACGAAGTTATCTTCTGTGGGTGCTTAAACATCTTGGGAGCGGAAAGAACGTACTGTAAGATGTTTTTATTCTGATTTATGGGATCGATATAATTAATACTTTATGACGTCACACTTTTTGGAGCGTGTGAACAGTTTAGTTAGTTTTATCATGTCTGATCAGAAAATTGCATTTTACGGAAGATGCTGTTTTATAGATCGGCTTATCTGATAGTGTCATTGCTACTCGACAGGGGGCGACAGAGTATTAATCGCCATTTCCTGTCAAATGCACATTTGATTGAAAGATACAAAATATGCATGCATACGTCACGTCTTGTAGGGATAACCAATAGTATATTAAGGGCTACCATGAGTTCATTTGATTTCATATTTTGACTCGCTCTTCAAGCTGAATAGAACCAATCTCCAATTTCTCCTACATTACTACGATGGACCTCAAGTTTGCCGTTTTGATGTTTTTCGTTATTGTATGTGCCACAATTTGCTCAGCAGAAAACAGTTTTTCTTCTCACCATTTGCCAAAGCGTGGTAACGTCAAAGCCCCAACACCACCAGGGAAGGGTGCAAGTCTGACCGATTGGGCGATTTACTTGATGGACTTGAGAAACTATCGACGCTACGTTGACACTCTAAGGTAAGTTAGTGTAGTCGTTAAACAAGTGTTACAATCGATATATTTCAGTGAACGGATAACTTAGTACTGGTTACCTTCACCGTAAGCCTCAGCCGTAAGTAAATCAATTTACTCAAAGTATTTCTGATAATTTCGCCCCTTACTTGGATAATATGAACAATTGTTTCGTTCCTTGTGGTTCGATTGAGATTACACTTAGCTAAGCGTTACCTCGATTACATCGCACCAAACTATAAGGTATTGAAAATGATATAAGTTGAGTTGATAAGCTTTATTTACAAAGGCGATTTACAAAAAAACATATATACACAAAGCAATAGCGAAACTAATCTAGTGCAATGTTAATGTTGTATGCCTTCGATGATATTAAAATCGTCTTCTGGCTTTAGTAAGGTTGGTGACATAATAATAGGGAATTCCTTGATAATTTTGTATACGTTTAAACTGTTACAGTAATACATGTAATAGTCAAGTTTAAATCACGTATGTACTATGTATAAATGATAGATTTGAGGTCCTCCAATAACAAGTGGCGGTTCAGTATGCTTTAGTAAATGGAATGCAACAGGTCTATTTTGACAATAACTAGCTAGGCAAAAATTAGGCTCCCTTCAAAATCTTTCTTATTATACGTACAATAAACTGTTTATACACATTTTATTTTAGCTTTTAGCAATTGTATTCAGTTACAAAGACAGACTTTGTCAATGTTGTTTTTAAGCCATGATAAAATTGTGTTACAAATTACAAATCCAAAATAAACACGAATCTTCTTCCATATGGCAATATCTTACAGACTAGTAAGTGCTGGTTGATAGGGTGGCATGACACGACGTATCATATGTAGACTATTAATGACGAAAATGCTGCGAATTACATTGCATCATACATTTCCGTGCGTTCATGCAAAACATATAAATTACTACTTCTGTTGCTAGGTGGCCCTGTCAATCCCTGAATACGCGTTCAAAGAATTTCATTCATGCTTATATAATTGTTTTTCTGATAATGTATATTCAGGGCAAGACTTTTTAAGCCTACATGAGTATATGTGGTCTGCTGAATGTTCACATCTAAATAACATGGTACACAAGAACTCCGGGAAACCTCTTGAGTGCAATACTTAAATCACATCCGTGGAATCCATATATCCCTATCGTCATAGCAACAACACTTGTTTAAAAGTACAAACGGATAGAGAGTAATTTGGTTCGATAATTGCCCGAGGAATAAGGCTTCATGGAGCAGTAAAAAGTTTTGAAAAGCGCGTGGATACCTTACAAGTTAAATCACTTAATGTCAATTTATTTCGGTGCAATCGGGTGGATCTTATAAATATAGGGAATACGTTCGACAGAAAATATATGTGTCAATAGACCCTTTATAAAGCCAGGAGGGAATAGGAGAGTTCCAGGAATGCAATGTTAGCAATAAGGAAGAACGGATAGTTAATCTCCGGCGTTCTCGAATCTCAAGTGTTAGTCATGTATGGAAGGTTTAATCTGTGGATTTAATAGATGTCAGGAGAACGTATTCAATTTTAAGTTTGTTCAACATCAGGTTCAAATTAAAAGTCAGACATATCGTCGACTACATATGTAAATAATACTTTCATTTAATGAAATGGTGTTGGTACCAAGAACTGTCTATGCGGATTATGTTATATATCAAACTAGCTTGTCTATTCACAGAAAGTATATTCTAGAGTGTTAGATTATAGTCGGAATGCAAAATTCATTATTAGTCTACTGTTTCTCGTATCGTCATAAACCTCAACCTCTTTTGAGGCACCGTCTAAGAGTAGCAGAAAAATTGTACTCCGGCTTAGAGGTGGTCAATGGTGTAAGAAGAGAAACAGCATACAAATAATAACATTCGTTGTGGCATAAATGTGAATATCAGCAGTATATAGTTTATATTCTAAGTCACTTTTTACAGTTACTGTATAAAAGATTGTTTAATTGACCCAACATTGTTGATGTTTTGGTTTTGATAGAAAAACGTAGAAGCTTCGAGAGAAATCGGTGAATTACTTCCATAAATAGAATTTTCGTCTGCTACTTAAGTCTATAAATTTACACCTAATCACGTTCGTACAGTGAATTCTTTTATTAATCATTACATGTACAGATCCGAGATCAATCGAAAAATTATGGGGAAATTAATTGAGTGTACATACTTAAGCCGAAGTTACCTCCAACTCAGAAGTCGAACCAAGACCAACGTTTAGCTGAAATCCTAATTCAGCTCTAACCGTGTTTCAGGCCGACGCCAAGCTCACTCGAATTCAATTTAGCCCGACTTCTAGTTCCCCATTAACGTTTATTACATATCATTATAGTACCTTTTCATATCTCAATCTCTACTAGTTCATAAACATGTTGTTCACCCACACACGAAATTCTACTTTTTGTTATAAACATACCGGTATTAGTCACTCCGGTGTGCATCTAATTTCAAATAAGTAAGTCTTAACTGTATTGTTAACTAATAGCAAAATGTTTCAATTGTAACGCTCCTTTTTGTTTCAATTTTAAGTAAAATAACTGAATATTAATTTGAATGATAATATGCCATCTTCTATTGAAGGTATTGCATTTGATATCTATACATGTGTATATGTCATAAAAGCAGAAAAATAGAAAACATGCAGATATGAACTAGATGCATCACAACGTAAGCAACCAAACAATTATGTACACGATTTGAAGAGATTTGTAAAATAGTATATTTATGGAAAAATAAAAAATATGTTTATAATTACTGCAATAAATGATTGACATCAGAGCGAAGCATAATTCATCACATTACGACTGCATCACATTTTAGTTCACGGCAAACAATAAAAACATATAGTAGTGCAAAAGTCAACCCGTTAACATTTAACACCGATGATTCAACAAATGTGAACGTGTCTTCCAAGTGCGCACGTGAAATATATATATATATTCCGGGCATGCGTAATCAAGAGTAACTAATAATGGGTACTATAAAATTGGTATTGATTTGCCAACATTGTTAAACTTGGCAGCTATAGAAAGGTCAGACGTAAATATTTAGGTATAAAAAAGTTTAATATATTTTTTTGTAATGACTCCAGTATGGGCTAGTTTTATTTCTTTTTATGACCTCCCATAGGGAGTTAATTACGGTTAGGTGGTCTATAGCGGATATAGGTACATTAACTTTACAGGTTTATATATCTATTAAAACACCAGGTTTACGCTTTTACAACTATCTGATCAGTTCGGTGTTCGATTTAAAGGAGAAAGTGTCATAGCGGGGGAAGTATTAAAGAGAATGTTTACATTTTAATAGTCTTAATTACTATGGTCACATTCCATTTATTATCATGTCAAATCGCTACAACAAAGGAACGATTTAACCAATGAAGCATATAGCCATATGTTAAACGTTTTATCCGTATTTCAGGGAAACTTGTACATGAATTCCTGGATATATACCGCGATGTACCTAATGTACAAAATTCGGAATTGATATACACTACCATAACGCCTTCTCAGGTAATCGAAAACAGAAAATGCTTTCAAGCCTTTTTTTCCAAAGTGCCTACTTGGGAAGTCTCATAGTTCATCATATTAAGGTTCGGTAAGGCTTCGTACATTTAAATTAAAACTGACTTCTCCAGTGTGTGAAGGTTTGGAGCGTACGAAATTCAGTATTTAATATATGGACATATTGATGTATATATGTGAATATAACATCACAGCGTTTCAAATGTTCTTACAAAAATTCCGTACAAGAAGTGGTACAAGGAGAAATACAACAGATGGTTGGTGCCGAGCTTTTTCAGTTACAACTCCAATTGGTGGAACTAGCCTAGCTTTTGACGTGTAGGACTAACGTAACACGACTGTTCGGTATAATAACTGGCATTCTAATTTGTGTTGAAATTGCGCAAGTTTGGATAGCGAAAATAGTGCAGTGTTAGTCCGACACGTTCTATGGGTAGGCTATTGTTAAACTGGTTTCTTTTTAGAATTCGTTTCGATGTGCAATTTATTTTTTTCAAATGTTGTCTTAGAACTCATCTTTCTGAGCAGTGCAACCGTGAGTTCATATTTTGCAGTTTTCATCTTTTTAACCCTATATATTTTGTAACCGTTGGACAAAATTGATCATCATAATATGCTTATTATTGCTATTGTTGCTCTTAATTTTGTAAAATATGTTATGCATGACAATTTTGTAACTGTATGACAGAGACCATATCAAGACATGCCTTTAAAATCATTCAATACGTGAGTTCAGATCTAGCAGGTATGATTATGATAAGTAAGCTTACTGCGGATAGATAAAATAGGTTCCAATACTACCGTACCGTTGATCTAAACAGACTTATTCATATGAACTTTTCACATACACGCATAATTTATCATTTCATGAACGACTGATCGTCTATTATATATATATATATATATATATATATATATATATATATATATATATATATATATATATATTTGTTCTAAATATATATTTTAGCTTGCTTTATTGTTTACACCATTAACATTCACCTGGATTACCTTCACTGGTAAATTCTGAAAAACCTGGTATGAATCAAAGAGAGATTTATTTCAAATCAAGGCATTTAGTCACAAAAGCTACATTCAAGTACACTGTCGTCAAAAATTGTTAATCTACCAAAATAAAGTGAGAGCCAAAATGTAGAAAGTTGTCCGCTAAAACAAATTGGGTGCCAAGATAAATACATTCACATTATTCCAGATGTACAATCGAGAAACAAATCCACAATAAAAAAAAAGTTCTTTCAACGTCTACGAGAAGAATTACTATTATTTCTCGCTTTTGTTGTACCGTTACACAGTGACTTTGTAATAACAAAGAGATATTCCAACAGGTGGTTTTCTGGCTTGTGATTTTCAGGTTCGGACGCAGTGCACCGTCCGACTCTGACCAAATGGAGAGAATTGTAGAAGATGAAAATGACGTCAAGGAAACAGAAAGTACAAGGACATTGAATTCTCTGAATGCGATGACGGAGAATGACGACCCAGTATTGACTTCTATGCTCGTACGTATCATTCAATAATGTTACAATGATAGCTACAATGGAATTCGGTTGAGTAGAAAGAAATCGTCGTCTGACTCGACGAAATAGTTACTAACATTGCTACATTTCACTGTCTAGCTTAACAAAAATCTTATAACATTGTTGCATCATATCGTCTGGCTCAACACAAATCATACTATTAACGTTAACAGTCTGTTAGATCTTATCGTCGGTCCCCAGCACGACAAAACTCTAGTACAAGTGTTATATTTTAATTACCTCACATATCTGAAAAAGGTATACTTTGTTACAATGTATATGATTTGGCGACGGTGTGTTATTAGTAAGATTTTTGTCTAGCCAGGCGAAGGTTTGATTCTTAACTGATTTCCACTGTACATGTCCTGACTTACATTTCATCTTATGGTGACAAACAATGCTTTCAAAAACCACATTTACATAAATTACGAGAAGAATATAGACTGAGAAGAGTCGTCAAGAAAACACTCTCCAAAATGTTTCACATTGATATGTACTTCCAATTACTGAAAATATTTTAATCATATGAGACTGGAATTCGTATATGATATGAAAATGGCACTCAGGTGATTCTAACATGATGTATTAATCTTTAGGAACCATTAAATTGGCTACAACAGCGCTCTCCATATTTTCAAATCACTTTAAAGTTTGCAACATCACATTGCAGTGTCAACTAAGATTTATTTTTCTTCAACTTTTAGTGTCGAGTATGTCAATTTTGTATGACTCTAGTCGGAAATGGGGTCTCGGTTACAGACTGTCACTTTACCAGATGAATTATGTAAGAACAAACAATCGTAGCTATTGAGCAACGTAATTTCATGATGAGCCACAATAACTGGAAACTTCCTTTTATTTTTATTTTCAGGTCGATAAACTACGACAATTTCTTTAATACTAGCAGGGACCAACGCACAGTAACCAAACCAAAAAGCAAGCCGTGTTTCTAAGAAATACGCCAAGGCCTTTTTCCAATGCCTTATTCCAGAGTGAAACTATTGTTTTAAGTGTATTTTTACAATAAACAAATTTTCACCCATCAGAAAATGATTCGCTCCTCACTATGAACATTGATGACTACAATGCGAGTTGTTGAAAATATGTTGACATTATGTGTGTTGTATACTTGTATTCGTATTTGTATGAGAGAGTGATACATACATACATACATACATACATACATACATACATACATACATACATACATACATACATGCATACATGTATGCATGCATGCATGCATGCATACACACACACACACATACATACATACATACATACATACATACATACATGTACATACATACATACATACATACATACATACTCTGTCTCTGTCTGTCTCTCTCCCTCTCTCTCTCTCTCTCCCCCTCTCTCTCTCTCTCTCTCTCTCTCTCTCTCTCTCTCTCTCTCTCTCTCTCTCTCTCTCTCTCTCTCTCTCTCTCTCTCTCTCTCTCTCTCTCTCTCTCTCTCGTGGAAAAGCAAATTGTGGAAAAGTAAATAACCCACTTTAAATATAGTTATGACCTTTACTGCAAGAAATACGAACCAATTACAATGCTTCGATGCGAACATTCGTAGTATGGTCACTAAACTCGTAAAAAAAAAAAGTAAAAAAGTATTCAATATTGACCGTTGGTGGTGTGCTTGTAACTGTATCGTATGCCAACAACATTTACATCCTTATCCAAGTATCGGACACCTTGGCTCATTTTTCGACAAGCAAAGTTAGATTACCCCTCTTTCCTGTCTCAGATCTCTGTGATTTTGCATCAGTTTTCAAATAACAAACAAGGTGTAAACCAACATCATCGACTGGTCGATATCGCAGCCCCGGATCGCAGCAGTAGTCGGAATGATATTTTGATAAATCATGAGCAATTGATAATGGGAGGAAGACTAATTAGCATAATTACTGATGTTATCCACAGTAAAGATTATTACCACAGGAGGGCAAACCCAGCTCCCTACCCCCCTGAACTAGACGTAAGGAGGAGTTTCCATGGATGTGTTAAAGCTATATACTACCTGCAACTAGAACGTTTTTTGAAACTGTGTTATTAGATATATTGATTTACTCATAATGTCGTATATCTTAAACAATATTGAATCAGCTGTTGGTAAATATAGTTGAGTGGTTGTAAACATACTATAGTACAACAAACCCAATCTGGTTGATTTTATGTCCGCACCTTAAGATCAGTGGCCTTAACACGATCATTATTTTCAACTTGTTTCTATCTTACTTATGGATAAAACAGAGCTCTAATTAGTATTGATATTTTAATATTTTTCAGTGAACACTTTGTTGGTTGTCAGGTCGAAAATTAATAGCCACGTTACAGCTAGGGCATTTTAAACGAGATGCGTGTATTGGGATATTGGCAATGAGGATAATATTGCAATAGCCACTTTTGTAGAAATTAAGGTAGGCGTACGATGAAGCAATGACAGGGTTTCTGAAAGAGATAGAACCATACAAAATAGTACCCATGCAATTGATACAATTTAAGTATGATTATACTTGATACAGTTTAAATTTGATTATTACTTGTCAATGTTTCAAATCATAACGAGATACATAGGAACAAGTCTACTGTTCAATGTAAAATACTTCACCCAGTATGTTAGGATATCTAATGACAAGGTCGAATTCCAAAGATGGAATTTAGTTCTGTCATTTGAAAGCACTCCAGTAGGCAGAACACAGCATAAAACATAGAATGCCATACTATGAAATAGGAGTTGACGGATTCAAAGTGACAGCTGGTAGACGCCAACACGTTCCAAAATTAACGAGAGTGACTAACAACGCCAATCCAATCATATTTGTCTGAGAGACTTGTCTTTCCACTTGATACAAATATAGTGGTTTGAAAACAGCCCATGCAATGAAACAGTCATTGATAAAACGTCAGATAAATTGAGCATATGAAGGGTGATGTAATGATGGATTCCTCACATGTACTACTCTGTCCACACAGAGCTTTATAATGCCAATACAATAATACAAAAATACCAACGACTAGATACGTGCACACGGAGTAAAGTTGATATCGAATTCAAAGGGACAGATAGCTAGATCGCTAGATAGCTAGATCGCTAGATAGATAGATAGATAGATAGATAGATAGATAGATAGATAGATAGATAGATAGATAGATAGATAGATAGATAGATAGATAGATAGATAGATAGATAGATAGATAGATAGATAGCTCTAAACATTGTGTAAATTCAGATCATTTCATAACATCAACGAAATAGACTGACATTAAGTACAGGTTATAGTTCAATATAAGAGATATCTTCCGGGCAATGTGTGAGCAGTGTGAAGATAAGCATATCCATTCATTTAATTGACAGCATCAAGTGGGGCCTAAGCCATTGTTCAACTGTATCAATAAGACGTTTTCTTCATAAAATAGAGAGTTGTTGGAAGTGAACTAGGACGATTTCTAATGGTCTATATACCGCCGGCTCAACGGAAGTTGAGTCTTTAAAGTACATATGCCTCGTCCACTCAGCCATGGTATTCTAACAATGAACGACAATTCCAGACATTGATATTACACATGTTAGTTTAATTTGTTCAATGTATACGTAGTGTATACTCATTTATTGCTTCTGTTTCCAAAACTCTTTCTGTTGTCTCTGAGAGAGAGAGAGAGAGCTCTAGAGAGAGCTCTAGAGAGAGAGAGAGCTCTAGAGAGAGCTCTAGAGAGAGAGAGAGAGAGAGAGAGAGAGAGAGAGAGAGAGAGAGAGAGAGAGAGAGAGAGAGAGAGAGAGAGAGAGAGAGAGAGAGATAGAGAGAGAGAGAGACGGCGCTGACTGAATGAATGATTGACTGACTGACTGAGTGCACGTGGTATAGATGTTATGATAATGTAACTGAACTGGGATGAACGTGATGGACGAACGTCGACGAATTAATTGGTAATATGGCCATGTACATGGACACGACCTGGGATAGGATTACGATGAAACCAAGATACAGTTATCGGTGACACGTAACCTTATATGAGTAGACTCTCTTTATAAATAGTTTGTCAACGCTACATGTACTGGGTGGATTTGAAGATATGTGGAGAATCGCAGATATAGGTGGACGAATTCAGTACCTAAAGTAAGGAGGGAGGCAGGCAAGGAGGGAGGGGGAGGAGGGAGGGAGGGAGGCAAGGAGGGAGGGGGGAGGAGGGAGGGAGGGAGCGAGAGAGAGAGAGAGGGGGGACGGCAGACAGACAGACAGACAGACAGACAGACAGACAGACAGACAGACAGACAGACAGTCAGTCAGTCAGTCAGTCAGTCAGAGACAGGGACAGAGACAGGGACAGAGACAGAGAGACAGACGGACAGACAGGCAGCCAGACAGAGACAGACAGAGAGACAGAGAAACAGACAGACACTGTTGAAGACGGACAAAGAGACACAGAGACAGGGAGAGACAGCGACAGCGAGAGATAGAGACAGAGATGTAAAACATACATACATACATACATACATACATACATACATACATACATACATACGCACGCACGCACGCTCTCGTACACACACACACACACACACACATACGCGCGTGTAACATCATTAGGACACAAGATAACTTTTGATTATGCAGTCTTGTTTTATTTACGGCTGTCATAAAGAAATTTCAAGTATGAGCTCATTTGCATTTTGTCCTGACCAAGGACCACACACAAAATTGATTCGCTTGTTGTCAAATTGATAGAAAACTGGAAACAGAATTCATCTCACAATCCTCAGAAAAAAATTCGTTTCTATGGAAACATTGAATCATAATTCAATAACTTCTGAATCCTCAAATCAGGTTATTTACTTAAATTTCGGAAAAAAATTATTTCACCACCATTTTCGTTTTGACAGATTGGCCAAGAGTCGTAGGATATAAAACTTTACATTGCTGTTTATAAAAAAAACTGGTAACCCTGTAACTGTTTCACAATAAGAGGTAATGGATACAGACCATTTTTTAAATAAAAGAATATACTTCGATTATTATTGAACACAATGCAATATATGGTGTTCATTCGACCATGCACCATCAAATAAAAAAAAAATAAGTTCATATTTGTTTTACTTGGAATGGACGAATATCATTCAAGAAACATCTTAATCAATTCGCCATTTTCTTTTAAAATATTTTTTAACCTTTTCTCTTTTTTGAGTAGACGAGATGGAAGTTCACAAAGTAATTATAAGTTTAAATTTTCACTTTTGGAATAAAAATTTTTTGTAAGAATGTCGATGTCAAAACCAGTGCATGACGTCTAAAGCAAAAGTAAAATCTTTCTCTCTTAGTTTTACTAAAGCTAGCTTCGCACAATATTTCGACAAGGTGTGAAAAAAGACATTGTCATGGAAACCATAACATACATGCATACAACGTGGGGGTTATAAAGTATGACAGCGTGTGAAACCCAGGTCACTATTCACGTTCGCATTTGTTTCTCCTACGCTTTTGCCAATATTTTCTTTATAGCCATGCGACTTCACTCCCCCCTCCCCACACATTCACCCTGTATTTTAGCTTCAAAATTCACGCATTCTCAAGCTGAAATAACACGTATCTTCGAATGATATTACGTCGAATCAATATTGTGAAAAAAACTCTTCAAATACAAACATGACTCGAAATCAGAAGTAATGTCGTATGCGCATGCAAGATTCACTGATTAACATTTCGTCGATAAATGTATACATAACATATTTCTGGCATTTGGAAACCACACACTTAACTTGCAGTTCTGTTTCAAGCACACATTCCAAACAAAAGATGGCGAAGCGTTCTCCCACGAAGGTTTGTACTGCAAACTGGTAACAGAGTGTTAAAAACATAAGTCGAGCTTTGACCAGACGGTCTAATTTTGTATCGGTATTGAGTTCTTCAATACGTGGTTGGCGCAGTTGTGGAAGTAGTGGATTTCTATTGGTTAGATTCGGTGGACCCAGGTGTTCCCCCATTGTATCCTTAAGGATGATTGTAATTTATGTGTGACTGAAGTGTTGATAGTTCGATACATCCATTCCGTTTTGTGATCTAGCATAGCATGGCATAGCAGGTATTGGTCGATCTTCGAAGCATTCTGTAAGGTACAAGAGTTTATTTCATAGTAGGACTCTGTCAAAAAAGAAATGCTTTTGTTGTAACACATACATTTATATTTGCTGTGTGTGTGTGTGTGTGTGTGTGTGTGTGTGCGTGTGTGTATGTGTGTGTGTGTGTGTGTGTGTGTACGTGTGCAGTATTGTATGTGCGTCTAGTTGTCTGTCTGTTTGTCTGTCAAAACAAAATCCCACAGTACTACACACCCTAAGCAATGTCACCACTAAATACCAAGGCAATACTTTTAGTAGTTTTGACTTCAAGGCGTTCGTTCAAACAAACAAACAAACAAACAAACAGACAGGCAGACAGACAGACAGACAGACAAACAGACAGACAGACAGACAGACAGACAGACAGACAGACAGACAGACAGACAGACAGACAGACAGACAGACAGACAGACAGACAGACAATTCACCATGCCTATAGCGCGGCTGAACCTCAGTTCAGTTGTGCTAAAACTAGTCACTCACATGCACATGCTTATGTTCCAGATGCAGAACAAACACATTAAAAAAGTAACTTCAATGTTGTGACATTTATGCAAACTATCTCATTAATATGTAAGGTCGTTGTTTTAAATAATATATTTACATAATTCTTTGTTCTCAACGCGAATAACCCCTTTCCTACTTACTATATAAATGTGTCTATTAATGCGATAATAAAATGGGTGATTCATATTTCATTCTTGGTTATCATTTCAATCAGAACTTTAAACTTTAAAATAGTTTTACATCTTTAATAGTAATGTCCTGTCTGTTTTTTTCTTTTAAAAGCTTAAAACCTCCAAGGACGTAGCTAGGAAAAGTTTTCATTTGTGTATATACACACAACACTTAGTGGTAGACTAATGAATCAAAGACTAATAGTACATGCACACAGACAATGATAATGTTAACATATGACCATTCTGTATACGATGGTTGTTGATGTATGGAATGGCATAGCAATTCTAGACTAAACAGAATGACAGATGGTAATATAGTATGTCGCAAGAAAATTGTACGCATGGATTTTTACATTTCCAAATAATTTGACAAAAATAGTGTGAAGAAAAGTTTTAAAAAAAATACGCCTTTCCAATAACAACACTCTCTCACACTTACATTTTGAATAAACAATATTGATAATAATAATAAAATATAGTGAAATATAGTAAGTTGTATGTAAAATCACAAAGAATAAGCTACTTCATTCGAAAAACAAAAGGTATTACATAGCTGGGCAATTTATGACGAGACGCACAGACGACCGAAGGCAAATCATCGTCCCTCCGTCGCATTGTGGTAAAATATGCAGTGACGTAAATTATGATTTATTTTACCATCGTTTCAGTCATGAGTCACCAGAGGGCGCAATTTATTGGAAAGGTGTAAAAGAAATGGTGCTGCGTCGTACCTTAAGCCAATATCGTCAAACCAGAATGCAGATAATTATCAAACCAGTCAACTGAAATTTAAAACAATGGAATTTGACATCGTTATGTAATTTGTTGTTTATATTTCAAGAACTATTATATCAAACAATATGTACATTATTTTGTGTGGAGAGTCTGACATGGTGGTTATAATAGTACTTGTGAAACTGTAATGTATTCTTAATATTTAATAGTAAATGAACTAATGATGCAAATGAACTTGAAATTTCTTCATTCCAACGTACTTTACAAAGAATATACGACTTTTAAACGTTGACGCCACTGCGAAATTGAATGTTAAAGAGATTACGTCATTTTTAATTTTTAATTTTTAATTTTTATTGTAAGAATGAATGTGTGACGTAATCACAAACCAAAGACTATGATATGTACGAGAAATTAAACCTTTTGTTATCAGTACTTTTGTTACATTAGGCGAAGTAAATTTAACAGAAATGAACATTGGAACATGACTGCATCATCATCATCATCATCATCATCATCATCATCATCATCATCATCATCATCCTCTTTTTCTTCTTTGTCACTTTGCCAAACCATGACAGATGCATGTTAATTGCAGACATAATTCAGTTTATTAGGGCATCGGACGAGTAAATATCACGAAAGTTACACCAGAAAAGTTTACGATATAAATGCCTATGTGTAATTAAATCGGTGGACGCCGTTGGTAAAAGACGATTTATTGTAGAAGTAAATACCAATGTGTGATTAAAACAAGGGATGTTGAGCGTAAAAAGACCATATATTACGTATAATAGTGTAATGCGTAGGGGAAGTAATGTGTTAAGCTTATGTTATTAATCACTTTGAGTAAAGAATTGCTGTGGCATGCATCGTCGAGATGTTAAATGTCTTAATGTTTGTTTTATTTTTATCACAAAGTGGAATGAACTTTTTTGTCATGTTGTCAATCTGTGCAATATTCTGACTCATCTCTTTACTTTTTGGTTGGAATTAAAAATATGATCATTCATTGCCCTTATTGATATCTGGATTGTCGGTATCGAATACCTGAATTCACTTAATATATTTTGTTATTTGACAATACGATTTCAGTTCTATACAATGGAACTGGCATCCATGGAAGTGAGGTTTACTATCAATTTTAAAGTTGACTACGTTAATTTAATGCTATATAATGACATTTGAAGTTTTCCTTCATTTTGCAGCTTGTATTCTACGCATTTAAATGATAATCCATGACTAAAGGGAAAGTCAAAGGAAAAAGACAAAAATCCAAACCTGACTGACACAAACTCGTCCATTTTTATTTCCACACATATTAAATAATTGCACAATATG